>NC_056739.1:1139826893-1139902230 GCF_019279795.1 Protopterus annectens
TTTTCCTTTATCCTGTCGGATAACTTTCTAGCTGTCTTTCCAATATAAAATGCAGAACAAAAATCACAAATACCAGCATAAACTACTCCTGTGGAATGACAGAAATAATGTTTGGTAAACTTAATAGTGTAGTTACAATGAGGAAAAGTGTATTGTGATCCTAATAATATGTATTGGCAAACACATTTGTTGCAGGAATGCATGCCAGGCTGTGTGTATCAGTTTCTTCCTTTTGCTTTAAAGACTGTTGATAGAAGATGTCCACCAGATAGGTCCGTGTTTCCTTGAAGAGCAAGTTTTAGTCCTGTTGGATATGGCTGAATCCATGCATTTGTACAGGTGCTTGTATACTGCACTGGCATACTGTTCAGCATATTTGCCTGCATCCTTTGAGGGGGCAGTGGTGTGAAGCTACTGATGCTCTCCCTTAGAGGGTTATAGTCAGCTTTTGAGAAGTTTTTCAGCCAGGTTATGGCTAGGGGAGGGGGGTTGGATGGGATAGATACTCTGAATGAGGCAGACAGAAAGTCTGATCTCACAAGGAAAGAATTACTATGGGGTGGTGCAGAGGTCACCCACGCTGATGAGAACCAAGTCTAGAATGTTATCTCCCCTTGTGGGGGATGAGACATGCTGGTCTAGTGCGTTACAACTGATGAAGTCAAGCAATCACTGGGTGAGTGCATTAAAGCAGGAATAGGTCATCCAGTCTATGGTGGGGTAGTTGAAGTCACCAAGGATCAGGGTGTTAGGGGGTACCCTTGATGGTGTCAAGTAGGTCCAGATAGGAGTGGGTGTCCTGAGTCATGGAGGGGGGGGGTCTATAGCTGGCAATAACTTGGGTGGGTGTCTTGCCAATTTGTCAGTTGCACCTGGAGTAGTTCTAGTGCATCATGTTGGGTAATGAAGTAAAAATGAGAGTGGCACTTTCCTACTTACTGGTTAAAAAGGGAGGAATTTAAAGAATGAGTAGTGAAAATTATTCCAGAGTTATTTCGCAAAATAGAAATTGCTTCAGAAGGGATAGCCAGTGAGTGGGATAAAATGAAAATGGAGTTTAAAATAGGGTAGAAATAAAATAAAAATATATTAACAGGAATTAGAGGAGCTGACAAAGTTTAAAGTATTGCCGAATAACAAGAATCTCTCAGGAGGAGCAACTGCAGAGTGCTAAAGAGAAAATAAAGGTGTATTTGGATAATAAGCACGAATTTAGACTGTTGTTAGCGACTATTTTATTTTTATATAACAAATCCACAGCACAAAAATGTTTAACACTATGACCTAGGCAACAGAAAGTAGAAGGGGCTGCCATCAAAACTTAAGGAGCCTATGATAAGAAAAATAACCAGAGATCTTATAGTTGTATTAGAGATATTTCAAAAATTTTATGATATAATGCAGAGGAATGTGAAAGCAAAGAAAAATCACAAATGAACATGTTTCTGGAAGACTTAATTATGCCAAGGTTAGAGAAAGATGAGACTCAACTAAGCCAAGACAGGAAGAGACGAGATAAAACTGGTGATATATAATCAATCTACAGGGAAGTCTCCAGGAACACATGGTATTCCAATGGAGGTTAGGAAAAAAGGAATTGATAAACATTTGTAAGCTTTTGTTTGGTAGTATTTTAAAAGGAAGGGAAGTACCATCACTTTGGAAGAAATCTGTGGTGATTATATCATCCAAAGAGGGCAAAGTCCCATTATACCCAGCTTCATATAAACCCATTTCAACTTTCAACCACGATTATAAGACTGTTTATGTCTACACTAGCTAAGAGAATAACAAAAGAGTTGCCAAAACTGAGACACAGTTCAATGTGGTTTTGGGGAGAGGAGGCAAACATCTGGTAATTTTAATAAAACTATGACCTATAGAGAAGCAGAAAATAAGGAAAAATATTGTTGTTGGTGAGTTTTAATGGAGAGAAAGCATTCAATAGAGTGAGCTGAGATTTTATGATAACAACAATGGAAGTACATTCATTTCCTGATACAATTATAAGCTTAATTAGAAAGATATATGAAGGTTTGGAGGCAAGAATTAGGGTGGGAGGGTTCCTCTACGATGAGCTGCGTTTGACCGAGGAACCAGGCAGGGGTATCCTCTTTCCCTTTTACTTGCTTTATGCTTGCAGCCAATGGGAAAGAAAATCTTCTTCTTCTTTCGGCTTTTCCCGGTTAGGGGTCACCACAGTGTATCACCTTGTCTGCTCATGATTGGCAGTGGAGTTTTACAGTGTCGAGTTGCCAGCCTGGCGCCCAACCTTTCACAGAAGGCACACACACACGCACACCTAGGGCCAATTTAGAGTGTCTAATCCACCTACAGCATGTCTTTGGGATATGGGAGGAAACCGGAGCACCCGGAGAAAACCCACGCGACCACAGGGAGGACATAAAGACTCCACACAGAAGGCACCCCAGCCGAGGATCGAACCGGAGAACCTCTTAGCCAATGGGAAAGAAAATAAAGAACTCAAATTCAACAATACATTTGGAATGGTAATCAAGAAAAGTTGACTTTATTTGATATTTTCTACTTGATAATTCTGGAAAAGGAAATTTTCGTGCTGTGGAACACAGAATGCTTCAAGTCTTTTTGGGATATAAAACTGGTGAAGATTAAAAAAAAATTCTATAGCTGTAAATTATGTACTCACATGAAATGGGTTCAGCAATACCTATATTTATGGGGCTAAAATGAAGTGTTTAAGTGCAAGAATGAAGTCAACACAGGAATTGAGAAAGGAGATTTTCGCAACAGGGATAACTGCAAGTAGGGGTACAGAAGACAGGTAAGGGGGTGGAATTTACTGGAAAAAAATTTGCAAATGAACTATGATATTAGGAGCAAATAACTAGAGACAAAAAGGGAATAACGTGGGACGAGTCCAAGCAGAAGTTTGGACTGCAAGTTAGAAATTGCTTTCCCGACCACAGATGGATATCAGAGCACAAAGAGAAAGGACAGTGGAGTCCTAAGTCTACAACCATCGAGTCTAAAACAGAAGCTGCTGTTAAAAGGGATAACCAATAAAGCATATAAAAATACTGCATGATAACCATAAGAATCAAAGGATGCTAGCAAGGATTGGGAAGATGAACTGGAAAAGCAATTTTCAAAGGATGACATATGTATGGCTCCCAAATATGTAACAAATCCAGAAGGTTTAGCATTTTTGTTTTGGAAGCGTTTCCATTGGTAATTTTTATACCCAAAGGAGACTTCAAAGAATTTTCATTACTTAGACAGCAAATATTTTCATCACTTAGACAGCAAATATTTTAAGTGTGAGGAAAATAAAAAAAAACTATTCAAATAGTGAAGATCACTACTCTAAACCAGTCACAAGTGCTGTCCCACAAAGCTTGGTCCTGGGACCCCTACTGTTTCGGCATATACTTCTCAGAAGTACAGGCAAACACAGGAGGACTATGGCTAACCAAGTTCTCAGATGACTGCAAACTGGGAGCCATAACTGACTGTCCGGCTGACACGGACATTCTCCAAAAGGGTGTTACTGAGACGGACACCTGGTGTCAAAGTCATGGTCTCAAGCTAAATGCCAAAAAATGCACAGTCATCCCATTTGGGAAAAAACAAAACACCCATGAATTACCACATAGGTGGCAGCCCCCTTAATACAGAAGTAATAAGAGATCTTGGGACCCAGGTAGATAGTAATCTCTCCTTTGACCATCATATTGCCAAAGTAGTTAGGAAATCCTTCTACGTAACCCATCTAATTACTAAAGGGTTCGCATCTAGAAATAAAGATGTTATAGTGCCCCTCTACTAGTCACTCATCAGACCCATCACAGAGTACAATTCCCCATTTGGGATGTACCTCACAACACACTTCCAACAGCTGGAAAGACCACAAAAATACCTCACCAAGAGGACTACTGGCATCAAACATATGTCCTATGCAGCCCGACTGGAAAAACTCTGGCTGTACTCAGTGGCATATCGCTTACTCAGAGGTGATCACTGCCTGACTTACACAGCCATTTAATTGATGGACATACTCCACCTAAAGAAATCCAAGTCACTGCGAGCTACTCACTCTAGTGAGCTAAACTTCGACACAACAATAAATAGAACATGCTGGAGGGATAGATTCCTGTCACAGAGACTCCTCATGCTTTAGAACAAAATTCCTAACTACATCAGGCAGAGCCCCTCACTAACACTCTTCAACAGGAACCTTGACAAGTGGATGGGTAACAGAAAATACACACCTGGGATCACTTCATTGGCTCTTCTTGACAGAGGCTCAGGTAATCAATGGGGCGGTAAAAGCTAACACTCTGGTTAGGCTTATAAATGCCCTCGGGCAGATAGCCTAGTACCTACCTATGAGAAAACCTGCAGCAAAATTGACAAGGTTCGTCATTTCACTGTTGTGGAATACAATAATAAACTCTGGACTTCTAAGACGGTGGTACACTGATCAGCAGACCGATTAGAACATTCCCATATATTATTGAAAGTGGTAGAAAAGGCTACTAAAAGCTAATTTGGGTAGAATTCAGTTATTGGTTACTCATTACACTACACAAATGTCATTTAAGACATTTGGGCAAGGTAAGAAAAGTAAATTAGAAAAGGAGAAAAAATTCTGGCTAGGAAGAATCTTGCAGTGATCAACAAAACGCAGTTCAAATTTCAGCTTTAGTACAAGAAATGGAGTCCAGTAATTAATATAAAAAATAAATCAAATGCATTCGGAGGTGTTTGAGATACGTGAAACGCTGGAAGAAAAACTGTCAAATGACAAAAAGCTAGAACGAACAGAAGCAACATTAAGTAGCCATTCACGAGCTGACAAAACTGCAAAAATCAGACACTGAAAAGAAGGAAAGCTTAGCTGAATGAAGCTTCTCAAGAAGAGCTGGTTAAATAAATAGCTGAGTTAGTAGACACAGCATGCACAGAAAGCATAAGATTTTCTACAATTCCAGAGAAATTGGAAAAGGCAGACTGCATTCATTTTATGCAAGTACAGTTAAGCAACTGGATTGGTATTCCACAGCAGGATTTAATTGAGAAGGCACACTGTGAATATGCACCAAATCTGGCATGAGAAAGCAGCTAAGAACTAAATTTGTAAAGATGTCGTCATACCAGCAGAAAGCAGGGACACCACCTGTCCCACTTTGCGAGGGACAGTCCCTCTTTGGGCAGTTGTGTCCTGCGAAAAAAATCAAAAAAATGGCAAATGTCCTGAGATTTTAGGACAAAAATATTTCCCAAGTTTTCTTTAATAATTGCATAAAATAGTTATTTTTCATCTAAAACACTTAAATGTTACATGGAATAGCATAAGCAACTCAAATGCTCCAAGAATATGCTTTTATTTTGGCAAAAAGGTAAAGTTCTATCCTTTGTACTGGTGATGGGTATGTTTAGTCCTGCAAAATTTGACATTTCTACATAAAATGTCCCACTTTGGCTATTTAAAAAGGTGGCAACCGTAGCAGAAAGAACTGCTCCTGAGAAAATTGTGGCAGAAAATAAAGTATTAAAAAATTGGAGACACCAAAGCATTTGTGGAAAATAATTATTCTTTGTACACCTAGCAACAGAGAAGCAAGTTTATCCTGTCAATCGGAGGATAGAGAAGCAAGTGAGAGACTCAAGTTGTTGAATCCAGACGTATTCAGAATATTTTTTTTTCTTTCAGGATTAAAGAAATTTCTGGATGCAGAACAGGCCTAAGGATGAAAATGTTTAGGCAATAAAGAGTGAGCCAGAAAGCTGAAAGACTGCTTCTCAATCTGCAGTAACAACCCCCCCCCAAAGATAAACAAAAGCCATGTATTTACCATAATGACAGCTCTGTGTTGTCTGCTAACATCCTTCCTCAACAGATAGGGTGTTTGGATCTGACCTCGGATCAGTGTTTGATTACTCAAGACTTTGGTTCCCAAGCTTAGACTCCTCCTTCGTCCATAACCTCCTTCAAAGGCCAACATTACCTATGATTGGGTTTGTCCAAAGAATACACACAACTACATAATACTACTACTACAAAAGATAACCCAAACCTAATATGAGAACTCAAACTGATCTGCAGCTAAACAGTGCACTTGATTGGCTTTCAGAATAGGCTACCCTCTAGTCAAACCTGGATAACGGAATAATGAATTCCATAACTAAGCAGGGGGACAGGTGGGAGGAAAGTTGAAAGATAGAAGCAGATAACAGCTCTTGTTATGGGAAGTACATAACTTTTTATCAGACGTCCTCATTCCTGCCCATTCCTCAACGGACAGGACAGGACAGAGTTCCCAGCTGATACAACTCTTTGGTGGATTCATGGAAGGATATTTTCGAAGACAGCTGAACCAAAAAAATGTTCTGCCTCTCCAGAATAAATCCAGTTTACAATGATATATGAAAGTATGAACATTTGACCAAGTAGCAGCTGCACAAATGTCATCAATAGATGCTCTGGAAAAGAGCACTAGAAATTGCAAAAAAACTTGTACAGTGAGCTTTCATGGGTCTATGTAAGGCTAAACCTTCTTCTTTGTACACTTGTGATGCAAACAGAACACTACTTTGATGAAATGTGACTTTAGAAACTCAATATTTGCTGAGGACGACACAAAGTTGATCAGACATTCTGAATTCTTTCTTACGGTGAATGTAAAATACATAGCTATCTATCAACATCCAACAGATTCTCCCCTACTGGAAAATTTTGAGAAGAAAACTGGAAAACTGATCTTCAGACTTAAATTGGTCTCGGTAGCTATGTTTGGTAAAAAGTAAGGATTAATTCAGAAGTAAACACTGTCTTTATGAAACTTTATGAGAAAGAGCTTGGAGCTCTGACACCATCCTAGTGGAAGTAAAGTACAGTTGTGTACACGTACCATAAATGTAGATGTTCGTGTGTATTCACTGTTGCAGTCATCACATTTGGGTTATTCTCCTTGTAGGTGCCCTCAGTCGGCCTGATTATCAAAGATTTGGGTCCTGCGTCAGTTGCTGTCTCATCTTCCATGATGTCAGGTAGTCAGGGGTATAAAAGCATGCAGCAGACGCCACTACATCAGTTTTCCTTGCCCCAGATGTCAGGTGCCCCCATAATGGGAAGCAATTATATACAAGGTTGCACCTCCAACAAAAAAGCAAACACACAAAAAGCTTTAAGCATAGTAAACAAGAAAAAAGGTGCAGTCAATAGAAGTCAGGAGGCTGGAGGGAGGGTAACCAGGACTGCAACTGTGAACACACTTGAACATCTATATTTATGGTAAGTGTACACAAAACATAGTTGTGTACACTTACCATAAATGTAGATGTTAGAGTGTATTCACTGACGCAGTCATTACATTTGGGTAATCTGCTGGCAGGTTGCCCTCAGTCGGCCTGAATTCCGAAGTCTTGGGTCCTGCGTCGGTTGCTGTCTTCTCTTAAATGACGTCAGGTCGTCAGGGGTATAAAACATGCAGCTGACGCCATTTTCTTCAGTTTTTCTTGCCCCCGATGTCAGGTGCCCTTTCATCTACAAGCAAATATACCACATAGGTTGTAGAAGATAGAGAAGGAAAGATAAAACTCCAGAATGACAGGGGGATGGCGGGAGGGTAACCTGGACTGCAACAGTTAATACACCCGAACATCTACATTTATAGTAAGTGTACAAAACTGTACTATATTCTTCGTGTTTCACTGTTGCAGTCACTACATTTGGGTAGAATTACAAAGCTATAGTTGGGAGGCTGGAGCTAAACAGCATTAGGTGCGGCTATAAGGCCCTGCAGCACTGCAGTGGCAAAGCCTGCCCTGGACTTAGAGTAGAGAAGCAAATGATAATGCTTTGTAAAGGTGTGAACAGAACTCCAAGTAGCAGCCTCTAGAATGTCTTTGGTTGGTACTCCTCTGAGAAAGGCTGCTGAAGTAGCTGCAGCTCTGGTGGAATGAGACCTAATGCCCTTGGGCACAGGTTTACCATGGTGTAAGTAGCAGAAACGGATGCAGTGGCTAATCCACTTTGAAATTGTCTGCTTTGTAATAGCCTTTTCTTCTGATCCTGCAGCATATGACACTAGTAATTGCTCAGTTTTTCTTAGAGCTTTAGTCCTGCTCAAGTAGAATCTTAGCTGTCTGTGTACGTCCAAGGAATGTAGAATTCTCTCCCCCTTGTTCTGCGGATTTGGATAAAAGGTTGGCAGATGAATTGTTTGGTTAAGAGCCACATTGGAAACCACCTTAGGCATAAAAGTAGGATTTGTCCTCAGAGACACCCTGTATGGGTAAAATACGATAAAATGCTCTACAACCATGAGGACTTGTAGCTCTGAAACTTTCTTGCTGAAGTAATTGCTAGTAGCAGAGCTGTTTTCTATGATAAGACCTTTATATCAGCGGTAGCAGCTGGTTCAAATGGATGCAGGGTGAGCTTTTCCAACACATAATTGAGGTCCCATGCAGGTAATGGTGATCTTCTAGGAGGCCTTACATTTTTGGCTTCTCTAAGATACTGCGTTAGTAAAGGATGTGAAAAGATTGGTGGCTCTGCATTGTAATGAGCTGAAATGGCAGAGGCATGGATTTTGATTGATGAGAAAGATAGGCCTTTGTCAAGCATCTCAGTTAAGCATTGTAATATCTGAGGAATATTTGGTTCTGCTGTATCAGTTCCTTGTGCTTGATTCCAAGCACAGAATCTTTTCCATTTGTCAGCATAAGATTTTCTAGTACTAGGCCTTCTGGCTTCCAAAATAACATCCATCACAGCTTTACTGAGAGGTGGTGTTTGTATAACTACATGATCAGCCATGCAGCCAGGTTCAGTGTCTGTAGTTGATTGTGCAGGATCTGATTGTTTTGCTGGGACAGTAGTTGAGGTCTTTGAGGTAAGGTCCAAGCTGGGTATTGAGACAAGTTCCTTAGGATTGGGTACCAGTACTGGCGGGGCCAGTCCAGGGCAATTAGTATCATCTTTGGTTTCTTTTGTCTGACTTTTAGGAGGACCTTGGGGAGAAGGGGCAGAGGGAAAATGTTGTAAACCGATAGGTTTTTCCAACTGAAGGATAGGGCGTCCACTTTCCATGCTTGTCTGTGATAAGTCCTTGTGCAGAATCTTTTCATGCTTGTCTGTGATAAGTCCTTGTGCAGAATCTTTTCAATTGATAATTTTGTGTAGAGGAAAATAGATCTTTTCTGGGCTCCCCCATTTCTCTGTTATGCTGAACACTTGTGGATTTAGTTTCCACTCGTGAGGATCCATAAGGTTTCTGCTTAAATCATCTGCCAGTGTATTTTGTTTTACTGGCAGGAATTGAGCTTGAAGATGTATTTGGTAGGTCAAAGCTGTGTCCCACAGTGCCATGGCTAATCTGCAAAAGGGGTATGAGTGTGTGCCCCCTTGCCTGTTTATATACCACATGACTGTGGTGTTGTCCGTCTTTATCAGAAGTTGTCCTGGATGAAGCAAATCCTTGAAGGCTGTTAGGGCATTTTGAACAGCTGGCATCTCTTTCTGGTTGATATGTAGATGCATTTGTTTTTGGGGTCCATATGCCTTGAATGCATCTTCCTGCTATGTGGGCCCCCCAGGCGTAATCCGATGCGTCTGTTGTCAAGGTTTGGCTGGCAGGGGGTAGAGTGAAGGCCCGTCCCATGTTTTGGTCACATGCCTTTGCCCACCATAGAAACTCCTGTTGTAGGCAGGGAATGAGACGAATCATTGCTTCCGGACTGTGAGAATGTTGACTCCATAAACTTTTTAGGTACCACTGAAGTTTTCTCATATGCAGTCTTGCATATGGAATCAGTAGGATGCAGGATGCCATGAAGCCCAGAGCCTGCAGAACTGGTCTTGCAGATAACTGGATTTTTGTTGCCATCAGTTTGAAGTAAATAGTTGCATTTGCTTGTCTGGCATGACGTAAGCCATCTGGGCAGTTGTACTCAAGCTTGCACACAGGAATGTTATCTTTTGAGAGGGTACCAGTTGCGATTTCTTTTTGTTTATCGTGTACCCTAGGCATGTTAGAAGCCTTTTCACAAACGCCAGGTGTCGAAGAAGAGTGTCCTTGTTTTCTGATTGAATGAGACAGTCGTCCAAGTACGGATATATCTGTATACTTTTTTATCTCCAAAATGCAATTACTGGTGCCAGGCACTTTGTAAAGACCCTGGGCGCAGAAGATAAGTCAAAGGGCAGTGGAGAGAATTGGTAATGCATTAAGCCAGCCTTGAATCTGAGGTATCTTCTGCACGATTGTCTTATTGGGACATGCAGGTATGCCTCTTAGGTCTAAAGTCACCAGCCAAGCATTCTTGCCCAGCATGGGCAGAAGCTGCTGCAAAGTCAGCATTTTGAATTATGGAATGTCCAGGTATGTGTTCAAAATCGATAAATCCAGTATTGGCCGCCAGGCCTTGTCCTTTCTGGGTACCAGGAACAGTCTTGAGTAAAAACCTTGTCCCTTTTCCCATTCTGGTACTGACCGAATGGCCCCCATATCTATGAGGGACGTAACCTGTTTCTGTGCCTCTGCCCATTGTTTTTTTGGCAGATCTGGCCAACCATCTGCCATTGGCAGTGTGTGGAAATGAAATCTGCATCCCTGTGATATGATGTTTAGTAACCATTTGTCCTGGGTTATTAACTACCAATTTTGAGCAAAAAGTGCTAATTTTCTCCCTATGGGTGCTGCCAAAAGATAAGTGCTTGGTGTAGGCAGAGGGAAGTCATCAGGATTGCTTTCTGTACGTTTGCGCTTTATCTCCTCCAGATTTGGAGGTGGAAGCGCCCCATTGCTTTGATCTGTATATGAATCTTGCGCCTGGTATCTGGAACCCTTAGGGCATCTGGATTTGCCCCTTTGAGCTCCGTCTGACACAGGAAAGGACCAATTCTTTGCAGGCCAGTGTCTACTGAATCTTGGTGGCTGCAGTTATAAGTCTTTAACAGTTTGCATAAACTTAGCTTTGTCTTCTATTTTCTTTAAAACTTCTTCTGCCTTAATACCAAACAGAGAATCATGCTGTAAAGGTGCGTCTAGCAATTTAGCTTCAACATGATCTGACAAATTTTGTTCCTTTAACCAGGCCTGCCTCCTAATCACAGATCCAGTAACTGCGGCCCTGCATGAGGCCTCTAATGAATCAAAACCACATTGCAAAGTATGTTTTCCAACTTGTTCAGCTGCATGCAATAATTTCTGCAATTCTTCATTTTCTGCACATTCTGAAATCAACATCATTTTCTGTTTCAACAGTCCCATAACATGTTGTTGGTGCTTAAGCATATGAAATTGACAGTTTAAGGCCCTGATTGCCAAGGTTGCAGATGTATAAACCTTTTTTCCCCATCTGTTCAGTGCCCTTGAATCTCTGTCAGATGGGGTAGGATTTTTTGCTGTTGAGGCCTCAACTCCCTTTGGACCCTGCGAAATAGTTTCAGGATCAGCAACAGGGTTTCTAAATAAAAATTTATGCGAGTCAGGGACCCCGTAATATCGGTCAGGCTTACTGGGAACCGGAGGTAAGGATAACATAATAACACATAATCTTCAATGTCTAAAACAGGGGGAATGGCTAAAGGTCTGTGCTGAGGAAGAAGGAAATCTCATCTCTGAGCCTCTTTTTTGATTCTGAGAAGTCTAGACTCTCCCAGTGAAAATGCTCCCTCAAAGTATGCAAGGTTTCTCCAAATGAATAATCCTCAGGAGGAGATACAGATGGAATAGACTCCTCAGCATCAGAATCCTCATAGGGAAGCATAGATAATTCCTGATCAGAAGAGGAATCAGAAGAAAAAGAAACCTGATCTGAAGATTCATAATCAGTGTATTGCCTAGGTCTCTTATCAGGAGGGGGATGGGTACCCCTGATCAAGGTATTAAGGTCTTCAGCCATTTTGATCATCTGTTTTTTAGGCATAGAGGCCTGTGCACGTGGCTGTGTCATTTTTTTAGTTTTAGAAGTTGCTTTTGTCTTTGGTTTTGCAGCTTTCTTCGGTTTGATATACAAATATTGAGGTCTGAATAAACCCTCAAAAGCCGGTGCCTGCTCAGCGACTCCAGACCCATCTGAGGGAGATATATTAGTCGGTCCAATACCTTGAGTATCTTGCAGCATGCCAGACTCCACATGGGTGTCAGTAGAGGCCTGCGACTCGAAGGTAGAGGGTATCAGGGGCTGCAAAAGCGCCTCACTGAGTACCGGCGACTGGCTTAAGAGAAGCTTTGTCGGTTTTGGATCTCGATTGCCTTTCTCTGTCCTTTTCTTTACGTTTTTTATGTACTCCGGTAGTCGGATTACCATCAGACGACATTTCTGGGTAGTTAAATCTGTTTCCAAAATACTTTGATGCAAAAATATACAGACGCTTAATAGTGTGTTGGTTAAATCTAGCACAAAATAGACAGCCAGGCACGTTGTGATCAGGGCCTAGGCAAGGAATACAGTATAAATGGAAATCCTTATGAGGTATTTGCTTCCCACAAGTAATGCAATTAACTTTTTCTGACATCGGTAAAAAGCAAGAAAAAAGTTTCCCCAATGGGGTACTTGGCTTTAGTGAAGACTTTGGTTCTGAAACTCAAACTCGAATGCTTCAGTAGTCGGCCGACCTTCACTTGCGAAATGCTTCTGCTTCGGGCACTGCGCAGCAAGAAAAACTACAGAAAACTGTGTCGGCTGCATGTTTTATACCCCTGATAACCTGCTGTCATGGAAGAAAAGACACCAACTGACGCAGGACCCAAGACTTTGGAATTCAGGCCGACTGAGGGCAACCTGCCAGCATATTACCCAAATGTAATGACTGCAACACTGAAACACGAAGAACATCTGTATTATGCTCTTCATGTTTCACTGTTGCAGTCATCACATTTGGGTAGATTCCCAAAGCTAAGGATGGGAGGAGGTAATTAGCATTAGGACCAGCTATAAGGCCCTGCAAGACTGCAGTGGCAAATCCAGCTCTGGATTTAGAAAAAATTGGAGAGTGGTTAATGCTTGGTGAAGGTATGTACAGAACTCCAGGTAGCAGCTTCTAGGATGTCCCTGGTAGGGGCACCTCTGAGAAAGGCTGTAGAGGTAGATGCAGCCCTGGCTGAATGTGGTCTTATCCCCTGTGGGGTAGGGCTCTCCTGGGTGGCCTTAAGTTTTTGGCCACTCTGAAGTACTGCTTCAGCAGTGGATGAGAGAAGAGGGGTGTTTCTGTATTGTAATGAGCTGAAATGGCTGAGGCATGAATTTTGATGGAGGAAAAGGAAAGGCCCTTGTGAAGCATCTCAGTTAAGTATTGAAGAACCTGAGGTAAATTGGGCGCTGCTGTGCCCATCCCCCGAGTTTGGCTCCAGGAACAGAATCTTTTCCATTTTTCAGCATAGGACTTTCTAGTACTAGGCCTCCTTGCCTCCCTCCAGAATGACATCCATCACTTGCTTCCTGAGGGATGGTAACAGAGAGATCAGGTAATTAGCCAGGCTGCCAGGTTCAATGTTTGAAGCTGTGGGTGCAGAATCTGGCCCTCCTACAGGGACAGAAAGACAGGAGTCTGAGACAGGTGCCATGGTGCCAGCAGTGACACACTGCGGAAGAGGGGGTACCAGTGTTGGCATGGCTAGTCTGGTGCAATCAGTATTGTCCTTGGTTTGTCCTGTTTGATTTTTAGTAGTACCTTGGAGAGGAGAGGCAGAGGGGGAAAGGCATAAACTGGTAGGTTTTTCCAGGTGAAGGACAGGGCATCCACTTTCCAAGCTTGTTTGTGGGGAGTCCTTGTGCAGAATTTGTCCAATTGGTAGTTCTGGGGGGGAGGAAAACAGGTCTATCTCTGGGTCCCCCCATTTGTTTCTCAACATGTTGAATATCTTTGGTTCCAGTTTCCACTTGTGTGGGTCCATGAGATTTCTGCTTCGGCCATCTGCCAGTGTATTTAGCTTTCCTGGCAGGAATTGAGCCTGTAGGTGCACTTGGTAGCTCAAGGCTGTGTTCCACAGAGCCATGGCTAGTCTGCAGAGAGAATAGGAGTGGGTTCCTCCTTGCTTATGTACCACATAACAGTGGTGGTGTCAGTCTTTACAAATAATTTTCCTGGAAGAATATAGCCCTTGAAGGCTGTCAGAGCATTCTGTACAGCTAACATTTCTTTTTGAATGATATGCATTTGACTTGGGTTCCATTTGTCCTGAATGCACTTCCCTGCCAAGTGAGCCCCCCATGCATAGTCTGATGCATCTGTTGTTAGGGTTTGGGCAGCAGGGGGTAGAGTGAATGGCAGTCCCTTGTTTTGGTGGCAGGCCTCTGCCCACCAAAGGAACTATCTGTAGACAAGGTATGATAGGAATCATTGATTCTACATCCTGAGAATGTTGACATCATAGGCTTTTTAGATACCATTGTAGTTTTCTCATATGCAGTCTTGCATATGGAATTAGTGGAATGTAAGAGGCCATGAACCCCATGACTTGCAGTATTTTCCTTGCATATAGCTGGGTCTTTGCGGGCAGTAGCTTGATGTAGGCTGTCAAATGAACTTGTTTCTCTGGCGTAAGGTAGGCAATCTAGGAAGTTGTATTCAAGCTTGCTCCCTGGAATACAATTTGTTGGCAGGGTACAAGATGTGATTTCTTTTCATTTATGGTGTACCACAGAGAAGTTTATCTCCTTACAGATGTCAGATGATTAAATAGTATGTCCTGGCTTTCTGCCTGAATTAGACAATCGTCCAGGTATGGGTATATTTGAATATTTTTTTGCCTGCAAAATGCAATGACTGGAGCTAGGCACTTTGGCTTATCTACTGCGCCCAGGGTATTCACAAAGGGCAGTGCAGAGAACTGTAGTGCATGTAGCCTACTTTGAAGCATAGGTATCTTCTGCAAGATTCCCTTACTGGAATGTGCAGGTAGGCTTCCTTTAAATCCAGTGTTGCCAACCAGGCATCTTTGCCTAGCATAGGAAGCAGCTGATGAAGAGTTAGCATCTTGAATTCTGGGCACACCAAAAATGTGTTTAGGATAGACAGGTCCAGGATAGGAAGCCAGGAATTGTCTTTTCTGGGTACCAGAAAAGTCTCGAGTAGAAACCTTGTCCCCATTCTTCTTCTGGGACAGGTTGAATAGCCCTGATATTTAAAAGAGAGAGGACTTGCTTTCGAGTCTCTGCCCACTGATTTGGGGGTAGATCTGGCCAACCGTTCGGGGTTGATAAGGAGTGAAAGTGGAATCTGTATCCTTGGGGAAACTATTTAAAACCCATTTGTCCTGGGTAATGAATTCTGAATTTTTTGCCTGCGCCCTAAAGGAACAGTCAGTTGTGCAGTGCTTGGAAGGTTTAAAGTTAAGTCATTGAGACAGTTTACCATAGTGGAGAGTCTTACTACTCTCTGATTTGGAAGTGGGAGCCCCCCACTGCTTAATCCTGTGAGTACCTTGGGACTGAAGCCTGGGTGTTCTGCTGGTTATGGGTTTGGACTGAGAAGGCCTGGAAGATGCAGGAAAGGACCAGTTCTTAGAGGGCCAATGCCTACTAAATCTGGGAGGCTGTACTTGGAGGAAATCTTTAACAGTTTGCATAGATTTAGCTTTTTCCTCCATCTTTTTAAGTACTTTGGCTTTGTTGCCAAACAGGCAGTCTTGGTTTAAGGGGGCATCTAGTAATTTAGCTTTAACATGATCTGGCAAAGATTGCTCCTTAAGCCAAGCATGCCTTCTAAGTACAGAACCAGTGACAGCAGCCCTGCAAGATGCCTCTAATGAATCAAAACCACATTCCAAATTATGTTTTCCAACTTGTTCAGCAGAATGCATTAAATTCTATAAATCTTTATTTTCAGCATAGTCAGGAATCATCATTTTCTGTTTAAGCAATCCAATAATATGCTGCTGATACTTTAACATATGAAACTGGCAGTTTAAGGCCCTAATGGCCAAGGTTGCAGAAGTGTAAATAATCTTACCCCATCTATCCAGTGCCATGAAATCTCTATAAGAGGGGGTAGGATTTTTGGCAGTAGTAGCCTTAATGCCCTTGGGTCTCTGTGAAATAGTCGCAGGATCTGCAGTAGTAGTTTTAAAGAGGAACTTGAGAGTCAGGAACCCTGTAATACCTATCAGGCTTTCTGGGAGCAGGAGGTAAAGAGTCAGGGGCCAGGCTAGATTCAGAGAAGGCATCATAAACAATGTCCAGTACACGAGGGATGGCCAAAGGCCTGTGTTGGGGCAGGAGGAAGAAATCCTCTAGAGGGGAAGCAGAGTCCTCTGCATCAGAATCCTCATAGGTAGATATGGGTAAATCCTGGTCAACAGAGGAAACAGAAATTTCAGAGTCCTGATCAGAAGAATCGGAAAGAAAATCAGTCCTAGGTCTTTTAGATGGGGAAGGGTGGCTTCCCCTGATTAGAGTATTAAGGTCTTCAGCCATTCTTATTTGTTTTTTAGGAATAGGGGCCTGACCATGCGGTCTGAGCATCGGTTTTCTAGACATGGATTGAGTTTTAGGCCTTGAAGGAGATGGCGTCGGTTTAATATGCAAGTTTAGAGTGAAACCACTCATGAGGCAGGACGACAGATCAAGCTCAAGCTGTCCACTAGAACACTGGACATCCCCAGAATTTGTCTTGCTAAAAGAAAGTGGCTGGAAGATACCACCCATTGCCAAATCCTAATGGCTTCTCAACATAATGGGTAAACAAAGAGTTTCTTCTAGCTTATTGATGTACCAGACTACAGACATGTGCTCAGTTTAGATGATCAGTCCTTGAGGGAGGGAGTCTTGGAAGGCCCCCAATGCCAACAAAACTGCCTTCATCTCTTAAGGAGACTGGCTCCCACCCGATGTGCGAAGTATTTGTGATCACAGTGGCTTTAGGTTGGGGAAAGACAAATGGACGATCTTGTGCAACCATAGCAGATTCAAGCCATGAGCAAATGCAAGTCCTGCAAATGTTCAGACATACTTGGAAAGACGCTGGTCTATTCCTGATGGACCACTGCACTGCTAGGATTCACTGAAGTACTCGCATGGTATCTGGTGAAGGGAATGAAAGTGATGTAAGCAACCATCAAACCCAGCAAACAACCAACCATTCTCGCCGTTGGTTTTTGATATGGAAGAACAACTTGAGCATGATTGTGAAGGCTGGAGTTTTGTTGTATGATGAAATGTGTCCAAGTGTGTTCCTATGAATTCTATCACTTCTGCTGGATGGAATTTGGGCCTGTCCAGGTATACTGTGATGCCCAACATTTAATAAATGTGGAGCAAGGACCATCTTACTTGGATAAGTAGATTCCTGTTAGGGGTGGAAATGAGCCAAGTCAGCCAGATATGGGAACATTTGAAATCCATGCAGTCTGCTATGCATTTGGTGAACACTCGGGGCTGTGGGGAGGCCAAAGAGCAGGGCTCTGAATTGCAAGAAAAGGGCTTTGAGATGGAAACAGAAAAAAAAACTTATGTGTTGGCTGTCCATCTTGATATGATAGAATATATCCTGTAGGTATATGGAGCAAATCCAATCTTTCACTCTCAGTAATGGGAGAATGTATTGGACAGTGACCATCCAGAACTATGACTGCTTGAGGTGGCTAAGGTCCACAATTGGCCTAAGGTCCCAGTTCTTTTTTAGCACTAAAAAATCTTGGATCCTAGCTAATCTGGTGGGACCTCTTGGATTACTTGTCCTTTAGCAGCTTTTGCATTTCTTTGAGTGCTGCTGGTCTTTGAGAGGATGGAATGTTTGGTAACCGAGTTCTGGGGAATGCTGAAGAAGTGAATGAAACAGCCCCTGGTTATTATCCTCTACACCCATTTGTCTTTGTGATGGACATCCAGGCTTTGGAGTGCAGGGGTAAGTGTCCCTTGACTGACGCCAGAGAGCAGCAGCCAGGTAATCCTTCAGGAGTGCTGATAAAGCCTCTTGGTGCAGAGACCTCTGAAACCATGGTTTTGCGGCCCTGCTCTGCTTCACGGGTGACGTTCATTATTAGAACGATTCCCCATCTGCCTTGCAGGTGGTCTGTTTCTAGTAGTGTCAGGAGAAAACCCTTGGGAATTCCAGAACAATGGCTTTTTACACCCTTTCTGGTTCCTAGAAAGAGACCTCTGGGGGAGATAGAGAACTGTACTCCAATGGCAGAAAGGGTCTTACCTTCTTTCACTTTAGGTCCAAACAGTGATCAGCCATCAAACTAAGCATTAACAATGGACATCTTGAAATGCTTTGTGAAGTCACACAAGTGCATCCTGGTATGTCTCCTTATGGTAATGCCCATACCCCACAGCTCTCAAAATACCTACTGTAGCATTGGAAATAAGATGCATTCAGATACTGGACAATGACTATACTGTGGCCAAGAATCCAAAGTTTTCTGGTCTTCTGCAGATATAGACCCGGTGAGGAACTTGGAGTCCCTCTGAAATCTTGTGATGTGTGCCAAGTAATTCAGTGCCCTTGCAGCAAAGGCAGCTGAAGAGCAAATCCACTTCCTGATTCTGTCTGGCATCCTTGACTCCCTGTTAAGGGTTGGTTAGAAGAGCTTTCATCTATGAGCTATTTTTTTTTAATGACTGCAACCACTGCAATGGAATCTACAGCCAACCTCTTGCTTCAATTTTGGCGATCTTTCAGGGAGAATAAGTAATTGTGTGGTTTTATGAAGAACTGGTTCAGCCCCATCCAGTCCCTTCCACGCCTGCTTAGAAATGAGATCCACCATCTCATCAGCTGAGGGAACCACCCAAGATTTAGCAGAGCTAGAGAAGAAGACCTCAAGGAACACGGACTCTTCTTGGGAGGGGACACTGGTGAACCACTCACCTTTCTGTTTCAGGAGTTTGAGGATTTCCAAGAATGAGATATCCTCAAAGGGGGATCTTGGGGACCCCTTTATGTCAGAGATACTTGTGCTCGGTAAGAAACACGTTGGGGGGGGGGGGGTCTACATACAGTCTTTTACATTTATGCTTCCAAGATGCTGCCTCACTGGGGTGTTCTGGAGAGGACTCGGAAGAAAGCTTTCAAGTCCCCTATACAAATTGTCTTGAGTCTCTATGGGCCCGGCTGTCCTAAGTGTACCAGCTGAGAAGGATCAAAACCAAGGTGTATTCTTTGAGGAAATGGGTGGAGCAAACCTAGAAACAGAAGTCTACTCATCCGATTGGAAGAGTGCAGTCTTGACTGCCTTGAATGTTGAAGAAGACTGAGATTTGTCTGGTGGGAACATAGGCAACCTCTCCATGCAAACTCCATGTGCTCTGATCGGAGGCTGACACTGGTGTTGATCTATCCACCTCAAAAGCTCCAAGAAAAAGGGAAGGCCCTTTAACTCTCAAGTCAAGCCCATTCCCCTAGCTCAAACGCCTATGTTTTGGCTCTGGAATCTTTCTGGCACTGACAATATCAGAGCTGTTTCAGGTCAGACTTGGGGCAGAGTAGAAGATAACCAGATCTTCAACTCTGGCTTGGACAAACTCTGGGAAATGCTGGGATCCATAACCCTCAAATTTGACAAGCAGCCTAGGGTAGAAAGCTAGTATGGAATGAGGGGAATATACACAACTTCAAGGTCCAGTGGTGGTCGAAGCCAGGAGTATCCTTAACTAAATCTGGATTCTGAGAAATTTCCTCATCTTATGGCCTACATTCTGCTTCAGACAGGATCCTGGTTGACTGAACTGGCCTCAGGGAAGAAGCAGTGGAAGGAGGTCTTAAGGACTGACGGCTAGTCCTTTCCTGCAGAAAAGGCAATTGAAGCAGAGAAGAAACTGGCTTCTGTGAAAAACATGGTTCTGGGAAAGACATTTTGGATCCAATCAGGACCTATTCAGAAAAAAAGCACTAAATCAGAAGACTTGGAGAATTTAGGCACCAGGGACAAGGAAAAAAAGAGCAGATGAAGAAAAATCAGTATACATCACTCTCAGCTCCTTAATCCTTTCCTTAGGGCCTGTGACTTTGTCTCCTTTCCATTTGACGTAAAACCTTTTTGAAGGGGAAGCACCAGAATCAGCATGGTGATACTTGGAAGATTATCTCCACAGGGGCAGGCAGAAATCCTTTAAGAGTAAGTTTATTCTTCCTCTCCACCACTGCCCAGTTAACAAAACCTGTGCATACAACACACTGTTCGCCCACCTGTGCTGCACCCAGGCAGTCCACACCCAATCCAAGTTGGGTATCTTATGGCCACATGCCACACAATTATGGCTGAGAAACTTTTGAATAAGAGTCACAAAAAAAAAAAAAAAGAAACAAACTGAATTCTATTGTTACTAACTTTATGTTAGAGTAGAGTACAAGTTTTTTTTTTTTTTTTTTGCTTTTTTTTTAATTATTAGGAAAGATGGCACTGAGGTGTGAGGAAATAACAGGGAATATAAACTCATATAATAAGACTATACAACTATTACAGGGGAGGAAGCGTATATCGATAGTAAAGATATTAAAATACCAAAAGATATCATACAGAAGAGGACACAGTAATGAAAGGTTTCTTACTTTAATCCACGCCAGAGCACGGAGATCTGTGTCCATCTAAAAGGAGCAGCAAACAAGATCTAAAGTAATGTTGGCCACTGGAGAGGGTTATGGGCAAGGGGCGAAGCCTGAGCTTGATAGCCAATGTCTTGAGTGGTCAAAGACAGATACAAAGTCAGATCTGAAGACCCTGTTGGGGAATACACAGAAGAGAAAGTACAGCTGTGTAAAATCTTACCATAATAGTATATGTCCTTTTCTTCATTGTTGCAGTATTCCGTACCTTAGAGATCTCCTGTCAAGGATAGCCTAACGTCTGGCCAGTAAACCAAAGTCTTTTAGTTCTTATAGACATCTTATGTCACACTCATGCTCCCCCCACTAGGTGTAGGGCATAAAGGTGACATACAAACACACACTCAGAACTGAAAATGTCCCAGGAGGAACAGCATGCCCATAGAGACACGGAAAATATGTACATCCAGAAGGAGAAAGGCTAAGACAAGCCCCTTGACCAGCATGGCAAGAAAAGGACAAGGCAAGACATACAACAGAAGGGGTAAGAGGGAGGAAGCTAATACTGCAACAGTAGAGAGAAGGACATCTATGGTTTCCATATCACTGTTGCAGCATTTGTCACCTGAGGGAGAATACAAGGGCTCAAGAGGAAGCCTGGTAGGAGGAAGGTATAGAGAAACACTCCACAAAACTATGCAGAATAGCTGTAGCAAAGCATTCTATAGCCCCAGAAACAACATCCAAATTGTAATGTTATGTGAAGTATGAACAGAGAATCAAAGTGCAGCCTCAAGGATGGAACTTGTATCCAGACCCTTGAAAAAGGCACCAGAGGTGGCAACTGCCCTAGAATGTGCCTTTACAAATGAGGAACTGAGATTTGCTATGAAAACAACAAAAGGAAATGGCCTTTGAAATCCAGGAGGAGATGGTTTGCTTACAAACAACCAAACTCAAAGTCCTGGAATGAAAGGAAACAAAAAGCTGCTCAGATTTCTGAATTAACTAAATATCTGAGCTGTCTATGCAAATCCAAGGTGTGAAGAACCTTCTCAGTGGCAGACTGGGGAGAATCCAGAAAGAAAGGAAAATGAACAGATTAAGGGACAACTTACTGACCACCTTGGGCATAAGAGGAGGATTAGTACAAAGAAATACTCTATGAAAAACTAGAGGAGGAAAAGCCACGAGGGAGTGAAGTTCAGACACACTCTTGGCTGAAGTGAGAACCAAAAGAACAGGCTTCCAAGTAAAATGTTGTAAGGAAGCTCAAAAGGAGCTTGGGTCATTTTTTTCCAGTACAAAACGGAGGTCCCAGGAATGTGGAACAGGCTTCCTGGGGGCTTTATATGAAGGATGCCTTTAAGAAAGTGCTTGACCTCAAATCTAGAAGCAGGAGGGGGAGTCACGGGCAGACTAGCATAAACTGCTGACAGGTGAGTTAACTGAAAAATATGCCAACCCAGCATGGAGCAGATCATATAAATGAGAGAACTAGATGGACAGCTATGGATAGGGGATTCTGATGATGAGAGGCGCACAGAAAATCACTTCCACTTCAACAAATAATTTTCTGGTATTGGGTTTCCTGGGCTCCTGCAGAACCCAGAGCACATCCTCAGAAAAGGTGCCTAAAAGTGATCAAAACCTTATCACCCACAGCGTCAGCTGAAGAGTAAACAGGTGAGGATGGATGAGTGATCCCTTGTCTTGTGGGATAAGATCCACCCTGTGAGGTAACTTGTGGCGACTGCCCCTGGCCAAATGAGAAAGAAGGGGGGCAATACTGTCTGGGCCAAAAGGGAATCACCAGCAAGATTTTTGGAGAGCCCTGCCTGAGCTTGTGCAGAACTCGTGGCAATGGGAGGGGGGGCATATAGGAGCATCCCATTACACAGAACAGACAGGGCAATCACTTTCCAAGCTACAGGACTTGGCACTTGAACAGAAAAGAGGAACAGCTGTCTGTTCAGAGGGGAGGTGAAAAGATCTACCTGAGGAATACCCCACAGATGGTTAATATCCTGGAACACATCTCTGTGAAGCATCCATTCGTTAACTTGTGTGCTGGACCTGCTCTAGATTGTACTCAGAGAATGTAAAACACCTGGAGTGTCGCTTGATACTGGATACCTAAAACTTAGGAGCTAGTCTGCAAAGAAGATAGCGACCTCATGCTCTCCTGCTTGTTGATATACCACTTCACTGTGGTATTGTCTGTGAAAATTGTGAGGGGCCTGGGATGAAAGGAGGAATGAAAAGCATGCAGAGCAGAAGCAGAGCCCTCATCTATTTTATGTTGATATGGTCTGACCTCTGATGAGAAGGCCAAAGACCTTGAACTTTCAATGGGCCACAGGAGGCAACCCACACCCTCTCTGAGGAATCTGCAAGAAGCTCCTGAGTGGGAACTAGAGCCTGAAAAAGAAGCCCAGGATTGAGAGAGAGTTGATAAATCCACCACTAAAGGTTGAGCTTGAGACAGGGAAGGGAAGAAAGGCCACCATGAACTCCAAGGGGTGGCACACCTATTTGAGACACCACTGAAGATTCCTCATATGGAGCATGGTGAGGGGGAGCACAGAAATAGTGAAAGCCATGAACCCCAAGCCTATGAGAAATTCCTGGCCGTGACGCACCAGAGGAAGAAGGGATTGGAAAAAGGTTATCAGAGACAAAGCCTTGGAGTCAGGAAGAGATGCAAACATAAGAAGTGTCTGAAGCCTGCAGCCAAGGTGTCAGAGCTCATTTCTGGAGGTTTACGGTGAACCCCAGACTGTTTAATAGGCAGATAGCAAACCGGAGATCCTGAAGCAGACTGCTGACAGAAGGAACTCGAATAAGCACTTTGAATACCTCAAAGCCTGAAAAAGTAATGACAGAACCAAAGAATTTGGTGAATACCCTTGGGGCATTAGAGGAGCCAAAGGGCAAAACAGAGAATGTCTGAAGGAATAACATCCAAAATAAAGGAATTTTAAGAAAAGTGTTGAGCAGGGTAAAGATACAGAATTTGTCTCCACATACCCTCCTTTCATGGGACCAAAACATTCTGAAATAAAAACCCTTCCCTACCTGGGTGGGAGGCATGGATTGAATGGTGCCCTGATCTAAGAGAGATTGAAGAACCTCTGGGAGATTAGAAAGCTGATCCTGAGGAGGTTGAGGAATGCCTGAAAAGAGAGGAAGGGACTTACAAACCATGACATATCCTTGGCAAATAATGGACAGACCCCCAAGAGTCTGAAATGATTCATAACCAATTTGGAAGAGATAAGGAAAGGTGGAGAGATAAAAGAACCTGGCTGAGGGAAGGAGGTAGCAAACTGTCAAAAAGAACCAGGCTTGTCTTGAAAAGTTTTTTTGGGGGGGGGGGGGCAGAAGTCTGAGTAGACTTGTCAGAAGGAACAGGTCTAGAATCCTTCTTACCCTTAGGAGGAAGGTGAGGTTGCCTATGAACAAAAGCAGACTTGAAGGAAAGCTCCTCTGATACTCAGGAATAGCAGAAATAACATTTTTTTTAAACATCTGCAAGGCTTTGCCCAAATCCTGGAGGCATTTCAAAAGGTCAGCAGCAGATACAAAAAGACTTGTTATCCAAAGGAGCATCCAAAATCTGGCCCTGATGTCATCATACAAAGCCAACACCACCACCTCATGACTGAGCCAAAGTCAGCAGCTCTAGAAAAGGCATCAGCTGTACCATAGCTGCATTTTATCAAATGGTAAGCAACTTGTGAAATGCAGCCCAGTAGGCAAAGCGCCAAATCCTTCCCCTTAGAGTCAGGAAGGTCAGAAATCACTTTAGAAGCCTGAGAAAGAACAGCCAAAACATACCTGGTTATAGGAGTCTAAAGGACAAGCTATCAGCAGTGTAAACTTTCTTGCCCGACCTTTCTACAGCTTATTATCCTTATTCAAGGGCAGCAGCTGAAAGGCAACAAAGTACAGTTTTGTACCTACCATAAATGTAGATGTTCGAGGATCCACATTGCTGCAGTCATAACCTGTGGGTAGTCCGCTGTCCTCGGTCGGCCCGAATACCAAAGAGTTAGGCTGGCGTCGGTCAAGGGCGCCCGGAGCGGACGTCAGTACGTAGTAGTACTTAAGCGCATGACCAACACCATATCCTCAGTCTTTCTTGCCCCAGATGTCAGAAGGCCTTAAAAGGAAAAGGCCAGAGTCACAAAGGGAGAAAATAATAATTATCCCCAAGGAACAATAACAACAAACAACAACCACACCCCCAAACCAAAGAGGGGAAGGAGGAAGGGAAAATAGGACTGCAGCAATGTGGATCCTCGAACATCTACATTTATGGTAGGTACAAAACTGTACTATGTTCTTCGTCTCACATTGCTGCAGTCATAACCTGTGGGTAGAATCCCAAAGCAAAGGAAAAGGGAGGCTGGTAAACTAAAAAGCATTAGGGGCTGCTAACATGCCCTGTAAGACTGCAGTGGCAAACCCAGCCCTGGACTTGGAGAAAAGAGGAGATGGTAATGTTTAGTAAAAGTATGAACTGAACTCCAAGTAGCTGCTTCCAAAATATCCTTAGTAGCTACACCCCTCAAAAAAGCAGTAGAAGTGGCAGTAGCCCTAGTGGAATGAGGCCTAATCCCAGCAGGAACATCCTTCCCATGATGAGAATAACAAAAAGCAATACAATTACCAATCCACTTTGAAATAGTCTGCTTAGAAACAGCTTTCCCTTGTGAACCCAAAGCAAAAGAAACAAATAACTGTTGAGTCTGTCTGAACTCCTTAGTTCTGCTCAAATAAGAACGTAACTGCCTGTGTACAGCCAAAGAATGCAAGATTTTTTCCTCCTTATTTTGGGGATCAGCATAAAAGGTAGGCAAATGGATAGACTGGTTCAAGGCCACATTAGAAATCACTTTTGGCATGAAAGTAGGGTTAGTACACAAAGAAACTCTATCCTTATGGAATATTAGAAAAGGTTCAACTGCCATGAGAGCCTGCAATTCAGATACCCTTCTAGCAGAAGTAATGGCCAACAAAAAGGCAGTCTTCCAGGACAAAAACTTCAATTCAGACGTAGCTGCAGGTTCAAGAGGAGGCAAAGTAAGCTTCTCCAACACAAAATTGAGATCCCAGGAAGGAGTAGGAGCTCTACGTGGGGGTCTTATTTTTTGCCCCTCTAAGAAATTGCTTAAATAAAGGGTGAGAAAATAAAGGAGGGTCACAATCATAGTGAGCAGAAATGGCTGCAGCATGAACTTTCACAGAAGAAAATGACAAGCCCTTGTCTAGTAACGCAGTAAGGTACTGTAGTGTAAAACTCAAATTAGGTACCGAGACATCAAAGCCCTTTGTTGTGCTCCAAAGAAAAAATCTCTTCCATTTATCAGCATAAACTTTTCTAGTGCTGGGCCGCCTGGCTTCCAAAATGACATCTAAAACCTGTTGAGGAAGTTGAGAACCCACAGGCTCTAAAACAGAATATGCCAGGCCGTTAGATGCAGGGACTGCACCCTGACATTGAGCAAATGACTGCTTGACTGGGACAACAAGTGAGGAAGCTGTGGCAAAGGCCAAGGAGGCTCCTGAATTAAACTCCTCAGCAGAGGATACCAGTGCTGTCGTGGCCAATCTGGTGCTATTAAAATCATGCAGGGCTTGTCCCGCCTGACCTTCAAGAGAACCTTGGTAAGGAGAGGCAGAGGAGGAAAAGCATAGAAGTGAAGGTTGTTCCAACTGAAAGATAGAGCATCCACTTTCCAAGCTTTTGGGTGAAACATTTTTGTGCAAAATTTTGGTAGTTGGAAATTTAGAGGAGAAGTGAACAGATCTATGTCTGGAGTTCCCCAAGCCACTGTCAACTGATGAAATACCTGAGGATCCAATTTCCACTCGTGGGGATCCACAATTTGTCTGCTCAATACATCTGCTAGGGAGTTCTGTGCTCCTGGCAGAAACCGTGCTTGAAGAGTGATGTGCAATCCCAGAGCAGTCTCCCACAATATCATAGCTTGTCTGCAAAGAGGATAAGAATGGGTCCCCCCCTGCTTGTTGATGTACCACATGACTGTAGTGTTGTCTGTTTGTATCAACACCTGTCCTGGTTGAAGTAGGCCCTTGAAAGCCATCAGGGCAAACTGGACTGCTAACATCTACTTCATGTTGATATGCAAATGCTGTAATTTGGGAGGCCACGTGTCTTGAATCCATTTCCCATTGAAGTGTGCTCCCCAAGCCAGGTCTGAGGCATCCGTCGTTAAGATCTGACTCGCCTCTGGCCGGGTCACAGAGAGTCCCTTGTTTAGGTGACATTCCTGTGCCCACCACAAGAATTCCTTCTGGATGCAAGGTATTATTGGAATGACAGTGTCCAAATCGTGGCAGTGTTGAGTCCATACACTTTTGAGATACCATTGTAGCTTCCGCATATGCAGTTTGGAATTGGGAAGTACCAGAATGCAAGATGCCATGAACCCCAAGGCTTGAAGGACTGTCCTTGCAGTCAGCCTGGACAGTACTGATAATTGCTGGAAGTATAGATGAAGAGTTCTTTGTTTGTCCGAGGTCAGAAAAGCCATCTGAGAGGCTGTATTCAGTCTCACACCCAGAAAGCACATGTCCTGAGAGGGTACTAGACTGGACTTTGTTTCGTTCACAGAATACCCTAGGCACCTTAAAACTGCCATTACATACTGTAGCTGTTGAAGTAACTTGTCTTTGTCCTGAGCAAGAATCAGGCAATCATCCAGATAAGGATAAATTTGTATTCCCCTCAGTCTTAAGAAAGCTATTACAGGAGCCAGAACCTTTGTGAACACCCTGGGCAGTAGATAAACCAAAGGGCAATGCAGAGAACTGATAATGAGAAGTGCCAGCCCTAAACGCAGGAATCTCCTGCAGCTGGGCCTGATAGGAATGTGAAGATAGGCCTCTTTGAGATCCAGAGTTACCATCCAGTGATCTTTGCCTAGCAGAGGCAGAAGTTGCTGTAATGATAACATCTTGAACTTTGGAATGTCTAGGTATGTATTGAGAGTGGACAAATCCAGAATTGGCCTCCAAGTGTTTCCTTTCTTTGGCACTAGGAAAAGACGAGAATAAAACCCTAGGCCTTCTTCTGACGGAGGTACCACCTGGATAGTCCCCATCTGTAAAAGCAAAGAAATTTGTTCTTGAGCCTCCAGCCTTTGCTGAGGAGGTACATCTGGCATGCCTTTGAAAGGGGGAAAAGTGTGAAAATAAAACTTGTAGCCTTGATTTATTATGTCCAACACCCATTTGTCCTGGGTGACCAAATGCCAATTTTGTTTGAAAAGTGCCAACTTTCCTCCTAGAGGAGCTGCCAGAAAGGAAGGATCCGGCAGCTGGAGCTACAGGTCATTGGGTCTGTTTACGAAAAGGCTGACCCCTGCCCTCACCAGAAGATTGTGCAGGAGAACTCCAAGTCCTAGGTCTGAAAGAACCCTGAGCGTGAGCCCTGCCCCTACCACGCCTAGACCTGCCCTTAGACTGAAAATCTGAAGAAGGGTAAGACCATCCTCTTGCAGGCCAATTCCTGCTAAACTTAGGCAGCTGCACTTGCACAAATTCCTTAACTGTCTGCATAGACTTAGCTTTGTCTTCCATCTTTTCAAAACTGACTCCACAGGGGAACCAAAAGAACTTCAGATTGAAGGGAGCATCCAAAATCCGAGCTTTAACATGCTCTGACAAATTTTGATCCTTAAGCCAGGCATGTCTACGAATAACTGAACCAGTAGCAGCTACCCTGGAAGAAGCCTGAAGGGCATCGAAGCCACACTGCAAGGCATGTTTACCAACTTGATCTGAAGCATGAACCAAGTCCTGCAATTCCTTACACTCTATACCCTCAGATAAAGCATCTACCTTAGATCTTAATTGACCTAACAGAAAGTTCTGATACTTCAGCATATGGAATTGGCAATTTAAAGCCCTCATAGCCAACGTAGAAGAGGTGTACACTTTTTTACCCCACCTATCCAACGCTCTAGAATCTTTATCCAAAGGAACTGGATTCTTAACCCCAGAAGCCCTGACACCCTTAGGCCCTTGAATAATAGTTTCCGGGTCAGCTCTAGGGCTCTTATACAAATATTTATGTGCCTCTGGAACTCTGTAATACCCGTCTGGCTTGACAGAGGCAGGGGGTAAAGAATCAGGATTAAGGGAAGCTTCAGAAAAAACATCCTGAACAACATCTAAAACAGGGGGAATAGCCAAAGGTCTATGTTGTGGCAAAACAAAATTCCCTAAGCCTCTTACGAGAATCTGAAAAATCCTGACCTTCCCACTTGAAATGCTCCCTCATGGAATGCAAGGTTTCAGAAAAGGAAAAATCCTCTGGAGGTGAAGCAGAAGGACAGGAATCCTCTGCATCCGAATCAGAATAGGGAGGAAAATCCTGAATATCCTCAGCTGAGGACTCAGAGTAATCTGAGGAATGTTCCATTCCCTCTAAATCTGTCTCCACCCTAGGCCTCTTCTCTGGAGGGGGCAAAGAACCCCTGATCAAGGTAATCAAATCCTCTGCCATTTTCAACATATGCTTTTTGGGAACAGAGCCCGAAGAACCAGGGCTGTGGCCCGTACCAGAAATACCAGGTCTAGCCTTAGCAGGGCCTTTAGTAACTGAAGTAGAAGGCCTAATAACCTTTTGTAAGGAAGGAACCACAGTAACTTGAGAAGCACCCTCGGCCTGACCTAACTCCGGAGAGGCCAACTCCTGCAAAAGTAAAGGTTCCCCCTGGGATTCAGCCGAGACTTCGGCTGGATCCACAGATTCAACCGTAGATTCCATAGAACCGGCGTCCGCAACGGACGACTCCTCCGGTCTAGACCTTAAGGATTTATCTTTTCGCTTTTGTGCGGTAGCGGGCATCGGAGGATCCGACGGCATGTTGTAGTTACACCGCTTACCGAAAACAAGCCTAGCACAGTCTAATCTGCGTTTAATGGTGCGCTTATTAAATCTAGCGCAAAAGCGACACCCGACTACGTCGTGTTCAGGCCCTAAGCAAGGAATAGAGAGAGAATGATAGTCCCTATGAGGTATCTGTTTCCCACAAGAAATACAATTATTAACTTTTTCTGACATCCGGATTAACTGAGGCAAAAAAAGACAAAAACTTTCCCCAACGGGGTACTTAGCCCAACTGTTCTTCGGTCTGAAACTCGAAAACTGAAAATTTCAGAACGCCGAACGGCACTTGCAAACGCTGCTTCTGCTTCGGACCACGCGGCAAGAAAGACTGAGGATATGGCGTCGGTCATGCGCTTAAGTACTACTACGTACTGACGTCAGCTCCGGGCGCCCTTGACCAACGCCAGCCTAACTCTTTGGTATTCGGGCCGACCGAGGACAGCGGACTACCCACAGGTTATGACTGCAGCAATGTGAGACGAAGAACATCTTGGATTGCTTGTCAGAAGACACTCACAACAGAAGGGCATTTATAAAGAAATTTTCACTCCTCAGATACACTTAAAACCTGATTAGGTTTTACAAGGTAAGAGGCTGAGTGTCAGGGGCTACAGAAGCTGCAGAAAAGGGCAGCCAAAACAGAAGGGACAGCAGATGGCTTGGGAAACGCCAGTTGTAAGAACTCATACCTTTCTAGAATATCGTAGATCTGGGAACAATCCACTTAAAATAGTCCATCATGTAGGCAATGGTATTCCCAAAGGAGAGCTCTTCCAAAGGGTATCTAGAGTTAAAAGAATCTTCCTCCTCCTCTGAACTGTAGTCCAAGGGAGAAGGGATTTGGAAAGAATAGGCTAGGGATTCTTCCCTTGAATCCAGATCCTCATCCAAGGAATCCAATTCCCTAGGCCTCTTGACTGGAGAGGAAGACCAGGGGACAGGAACAGAGACCTCTTGAGGAAGTTTCAAGGCCATCAAAGCAATGAATAAACCTTGAGCGAATTCTTGCCATTCAGATTGGGGACCTTCACAACAGGGGAAATATGCTTTGTCTTTTGGCTCTTTTTCTGATGGACATCTGCTTGAAATCTCTGACGCAACTACAACAGTTATAAGTATTCGCCTCCCTTACTAAAATCTGAGGAATCCCCCTCAGCCCTTTGGACATTTTCAGCAGAGGTTTCCCCTCAACATGAGGTAGGGAAATTTGAAAAGCCTCTGAGAATATGCGAGAAAAAAGATGGATTCATGCCAACCTCTGACAGGGATGCAGCAGAGGAATAAGAAGCAAGCACCTAACAGTCTTCAGGGCTTTCACCATCCTCTAAAGAGATATCTGGGGAGGCTGAACAGCAGCTGGATCAGGCCTAATTTTTTTGGTCTTTTTCTTGGTAGACGGCTGGTCCTCAGAATGAGGAGATTCTATCATAACAACCTAAGCCAACAACTGAAGATGCTGGTTCTCTAGACATATGGACAAAGAGAAGAGGCAAATATGGGGGTCTTGGGCACAAACACCTGGTGGACAGAACACTGGATAAGATCGTGGGAAGCACCCAAACAAGAGAGACACTGGTTGTGATGGTGATTATGGGGAATCTGCCTCCCACACTGACATTTTCCCCTTTCTGGATTACATGGACACAAACAATAAGGAAAAGAATAAACTCCAGTGATACTCATCTGAAAAAATGGCCTGGTAACCAGCACAGTTTAAGGGTGTTAAGACAGACTGATGGCAAACTAAGTTCTGAGCGTCTCTATCAGTACATCACCTTTACGCCCTACATCTTGTGTGGGAAGCATACATGCGACATACTGCACCTATAACAGCTGCAGGCTTTGGTATACTTGCCAGATGTTGGAATATCCTTTGTAGAATATCCCATAAGTGATGAATACTGCAACAGTGATATGGAAGCCCATCCATTAAGATGCAGGATGCCATGTTTCCCAAGGCTCTTGGCTATTCCCTTGTAGTAACTGCCTGCCTTTGTAACAGCTTAACAAGTAAGACACCTTGCTTTGGGATAATAAAGCCTTTTGTATCAGTACACCCAGAAAGAATATTCTTGTTTGTGGCTGTAGTTTAGACTTGGTGGTTGATAGTGAAGACCTACCTTCTGGAGGCAAATCTATGGTGATTTGTAGGGTTGTCTGAAATTCCAGAATGTTCTTCCCCTGACCAGGCAGTCATCTAGATAAGAGTAAATGTGAATTCCTAAAGTTCTGCAATGATGTATAACCAGGGCTAGAAACTTGGAGAAAACTCTGGGAGCAGTAGAGAAGCCATATGTACAGCGCAGAACTGGTAGTAAAACCTTCCTGTCATAAACCAAAGATATTTCCCGTGTTCCATAACAATAAGAACTTGAAGGTAGGCACCCTTCAGGTCTACACATCACCATATAGGCATCCCTGGAAGATCATGGGCAATGTTTTTTCTAGGGTTAATCTTTTGAACTTTGGTATCAGCATAAACTTACTTAACTTTGACAAGCTTGGTCTCTAGGTGGCTTCCGTTCTTGGGATCAGGAATATACTTGAGTAGAACCCCAAGCCCTCTTCTCCTGCAGGAACTAAATGGACCCTTGTTGCAGAAGCTCTGTTAGGATGGGGGAGGGCCATCTTGGCCTTTTGGAGGCTTTTGTACCCCTAGGATTTTTTTTTCCTGCAATGAATGAAAATAGTCTTTACTATGATATTTAAGACCCTCTGGTCATTAATCTCTGCTGTGGTAGGAAGGAGGAAAGCCTCACTGCTGGGGGAAGGGAGATGGGATGGATTTTTTGGGGGGTGGAGAGACGCTGTGGATAATTGCAGCTAGGAGCACTGGATCCTTGGATCCCCCAGGTTTAGTACTTTGTTCGGCTTGCTACTTTCGACTCTACCTTGGTCTCCTGCTTTACAGAGGCCTCCCTTTTTCTTGCCTTGGAGGCAGTGGCCAAGATTTAGAGGCATAATTCACACTGCATCTAGGTATGGGAGACAAAAATTCTATAACTGTTTTGATTTCTTTCCCTTTGTCTAGTTTTTCAAAAGCTTTCTTAACAGGTGGTACCAAAGAGGAACTCCTTATTCAGTGATGCATCAAGGAGTTCCTCCACCTATTCTGAGACAGAATGGGGTCCTCAGCCAGGCATGTCAACAGGTGACGGACCCCCATCATAACAGCTGCACTACATGATGCATCCAATACATCATAGGTACATTTTTAAAAATGTCAAAATCTGGAGTTCTGATCTAGCTGTCCCTTTAATGCTGCACTGCAGGCTCTTGCTGGAGATCCCCTCTGCCTTAGTAATGATTTTCTCTTGCAAAGACTCCATGTACGTTAACATGTGATGATGGCAGTTAAGAGCCCTCAAACCAGGGTAGCTGGTGTGCAACTTTTTCTCAAATTTATGAAGCATTCTGTTCTCTCTCACTTGGCATAGGATGTCTGGCTGCATCCTTAGGAGCTCCCTTGGCAGATTCACTGAGCATCACAGAAGGATCTGGTCCTGTTTTCTTGTAAAGGTGCTTGTGGGTGTCAAACATTCTATACAAGCGATCTGGCTTTCTACAGGCAGAACTACATAGATAGGTGGAATTGCTAAAGGTCTGGGAGATGGCAGGCTCAATAGTTCTCTATAATGGGTCTGGGCCTGAGAAAACTCGGTTCGACCAATTAAATGCCTCCATCTTGTACAAGGTTTCCCTAAAGAAAAGCCCTCTGGAGGGGGAGGCAGAGGGAAGGCTATCATCTGAATCGGAGTCATGGAAAGACTGAGGAGGGAGGTGTTCAGCATAAGACATCTTCATTTTTGGATTCTGAGCAGTCAGAGTCCTCCAGGGGAGATGCATATCTCCTTTTACCAGAAGCTCCTGGTAGAGGTAACAGTGGCTGGCTGGGCCCCCTGGGCTTCATGAAATCCATGAAGTCCTGGACCAGCTTAACCAGGTCTGTGCACCAACCTGGTTTGAAGAGACTGAAGACTGAGGCAGTGTGGGCTGGGACAAGCTAATCTGTCTCTTGGGTTTGGGTGTTCGGGATTTTGAATCAAGGCCTCAGGACGTGAGTGGGTGGCTACGACCTCAATCCTGTTCCTTGGAATTTGCTTGCATACGACTACCAAGGGAATGCCTACCTTAATCTCAATTACCAAAACACGAGGGTCAGAAGCAGAGGCCTGTGAAACGGCTTCAGACCCAACAAAAGTCATATGGTACTTGCAATGGTGTGGCCTCCACAGAGGTTGAGTCTAGTAGTTATCGGACAAGTGGGCGGCAAAGACACCTCACCCAAGTCATTGACAGAAGACCTAACCATGGATGCAGAAGGCTCTCAATCATCTGCAACATTCTTCTCCTTTAGTTTCTTATCTTTCCATTTCTTTGACAGGAAACCAGCCAATGCAGAAGCTTGCAATGAGGCAGGTGGCATTGGGTTAGGGGAATCCATGTGCCAACACTTCATCCCTACATTTCATAGTTATGGAGAAACTTAGCACAATGCCAACAATTAGAAATGCTGTGCTGAGGTCTCAAGCAAAACAAATATGAATGGAAATTTTAATATGGGATTTGGTTCCCACATTTCAAGCAGTTACTGACCTTTTTAAACATTAAGAAGAAAACTTCTCCAGTGGGGTATTTATCAGAAAGTAAGATGGATGTACTACTGGAAAAAATGATCAGACTAATGTACTGCAAGCACTTGATAAAGGTGTAATGCATAGGACTGCAAGGCTAAAAAGAACTAAAGATGGTGTTGATGGATGCCAGTCTTGTACTCAGACAGCCAGAAGTCAGTCCTCTGACATCTGTCAGCTAGACGATGGAAAAACGCTGGGAATCAGGCTGGTCATGGGCTTCTGCATAGCGGGAAGACAAAAGGATCAGTACTGCAACACTGAATAAGATAATCCCATGTGGATGCCCACTTCCAACCAGTTTTTCAACAAAAGGCATTCCTCATTATCACAACCTGCAGCAGAAGAGGCATGAGCTGGCAAATAAACCATGAAGAAAGTACAGCTGTGTTATGAACTTATGAGAAGTGTAAATGTTTGAGTACATTCACTGTAGGACATTACTTACTGGGATATCTGTTTGCAGACAGCTAGACTGGTCAGCCTGACTTCCAGCATTCCACCTATCATCCAAGACTTTGTTCAGCTCCCTCCCACTTCCACATAATGATGTTAGTGGTATAAGAGGGCTACTGGTCAATTCCATCTTCAGGTCTTTCCTGACATGCAGTATTGCTAGCTGTGATTGCTACCTGCAACAGCCTGTCATCTAGCCTGCTTCCTGAAGCCAGCAAAGTATTCCATATGAGCCTTTATTTCTTTATTTTTGTGTGAAGCAGTTTACCAAGTGTCTTGTAGTGACAGTCAAAATTTACATATTTAAGAGAATTGTGTAGCAGAGGGAAAGCAAATTCCCCATCAGGATTTCTACTGTGCTTGTTCCACCTTGCTCTAGACCACTGTATGGACTTGTTTGCATTGCGCTAGCTTAATCCAGATGACAATATGATGGGACAGCAAAAACACTGAAGTCCACAGCAAAAAAAGGCAGTATGTCTGGTTCCAATCCATAATGGTGTTGGCCAAATAGAAACACACTGCCAAAAAGCATGAGGAGAAATGCTGGGAAACCAAGGATGCCTTGCTGGGAGACCAAGGATGTCTTGCTGGATGACTAAGGCCTACTTAAGTCTAGTGATTTCAAAGTGAGGAATTTTCACACACCCCACCTCTGGAGTCCATCTTGTCAGAGGCCTCTGGCACGACTACTCTGAAGGACTCCACACCCTCAGCTTTTTACATTTCTTCCCAGTTCGAGGATCTTGTCATGCCTACATATTGCCATCTCTATATTAGGAAATATGGCATCTCTGATTACCAGCTATGTGGATTGGGGGGATGACCTAGAACCTACTTCACCACTTACTCATTAAGATGACATGAGGTGGGGGTAAATCTGAACGAAATACCAGCCCATGAGGAACTTCATGAAACTCGAGGTTTCATTCATGGAGGGTTGTCAGGGGTAGGGAGAGGATAAGCCACTGTCTTAATCCATCTCAGATATAACGACCTCTGGATCCCAGGACTCTTATGAGACAGAGAGGAGGATAAAGTCATTCACCATCCACTAAAGTCATTCACCATCCACTAGCTACCGCAGGGAAAACTCATGTCAAGATCACGTGAGTGACATGCTTCCAATGAAAAGCACTGAGTGTCAGGATGACAGGAATTAGATATGCATGGTGCTAGGACTTAAGATGCCTGCACTTAGACTGATGCAGATAACAGTTCATGTTTGTTGTAGATGAAATCACATATCTGCGCAGATAATTACCACCAGACCTCAGACTTTTGGTTGATGTTTAAGGCCTGAAAAGAAGTCTTGACATGAGATAACCCAGTGGTCTTTCTTCTTATGCTATTAGACCCTGAAGGGCTAAGGGTTTTTTAAAAGTCCTTGGCCCTGAGCAATACCACTACTGTTACATAATGGATAGCTTCTTTAGGTAAGGCCAGTCATGAGCATGCATTGGACAACTGATTGAGAGGGGAGGAAGTAAACTGCAGGAAGGGACATACCTCCCAAAACTGAAGTAGGATATACTTAATCCAGTTCCATGTTATCAGCTGAAGTGGAGAACAGTTGCAAGCATGACTTCTCATTAGTTATCAAAACGCTTGCTACATGTTGGAAGCAACAATCCCACTTTTCTGAAAAAGATTTGCCCACTAGAAGGGCTTGACTGAGGACTGCCTTCATTTCTCGCTCCTTCTGAGAATCACCTAGAAAAGGCTTGATGCTGCACTTGAGACCTTCCAATGATTTCCAAACAAGGGAGCTTCAACAACCACCATTAACCTGGTAACAAAGCAAGCTAAAAGTCTTGTCGGATATCTGCAGGTGGGAGAGTTGAATGAAGAGCATTTATAGCACTGCTTCTCATCATGCTCCTCCATAAAACAGTATAGAAAATGCCAGAGAGGTTTGGTTTAGCATGTGGTAGCCACATAAGTTGCAAAGTTCTACTGTGTTACACATCAAACAAGCCTGCTTTTCTAAAAGGCAAGTAAAAGCAGAGATTTGAATTGTGCAAGCATCAGAAAGCCATGGGAGAGGAAGGGGGAGTTTAAGGGCCAGCATGTTCTCATTGTATGGCAAAAAGTCCCAGTCTGTGCCTACATAAGATGTGCAGAGAGTAAAAGCTTTATAGAAACAATGGTAACTTATCTCCATGAACTAAAATAATTACACAATTTTTGCAGACCTCAAGGATGGTGCACTGTATATTACTTCTCTGGTGGCTGTTCACGTTCATGTTGACTACATCCCACAAAATTATTTTAACTAATGTAAACACATTCCAGAACCAGACCTTTTATTTCAATTACTAACTTACAACACTATTTGCAGTTATTGATACAAGTACTTAACTTAATACCTTAATTTACTATGCACATGCTTGCATAACATTCTCTTACTTTCAAAATTTGTGCTACTGTTCCCTGTCAGGTGACAAATCTATTAATATTTTAACTACATACACTACACATACACATTCTCGTTAAAGGAATACATTTAGAGGAATACATTCTTTACAATCTCCCCTATTTTTCACCTTTTTCCTTTCTTTAAGCAAGCACTCACACTAAATTATTTGCAAAATGATTCCAACGCTTCAACAGATCAAATACATTTTGTTTCTGACAATACTTCATATTTCTGAAATAAACTGCCTTTTCTTCTCCAATTCCCGCCATTATGTTTGCAAATGCTTGTATTGTTGGGCTTTAGATACTGCTAGATGCTAACAAAGGCTAACAAGTTCTTTCACTCAAGCTTGCACCCACTGTTGAAACCAAATTCCACCCCCACCAAAAAAAAAAAATCCTCAAACTAATGACTACCAGGTCCTTATTGACTGACTGCACTGCTCCCATCAATTTCTGCCTGAAATCCCCCAAATTATCACAAGTCTAAAAATTATGCAGCCAATCACCCCTCCCCCCCATCCCCAAAAAACAAAAATTACAGCACCAACAGTCATCCTCTTGATCAAGAAACTATCTGTGTAGCCAGGCTGGGGTATAAAAATACTTATGCAAGCATTTCCAGGCAAAAATCCTGAAGCTTTGCAATCTCAATGCTTTACATCATGTAGCAACCATACCTCCCTTAAACACTTTTCTTCTGTTTTCTCATTTACCAATCTCTTCCAATTCCTTTCTGTAACATTCATCCCCTATCAACTATCTTCCTGCAATGCCTTAAAACTATTCTAGCTACTATTCCTTCTACAGTATTGTTCCTACAGATTTCTAGCATCCATTTACTTGTCCTGGCCAATTTTCTGAATCCAGCTCAACTCAATTCATTTTCATCGCAACCTTTTTCAATGAATAATAATGTACAGATGTTCCACATAACATATGAAACCTGCCTATCAATTTTACAGTCCCATCACTTTTTTTTTCTTCTTTTAACAGTGGATCACATTTTAGTTTTTAGGTGTGTATTCTACTCCCTTCAGTACTGTTTCAACAGACAGTCCTTGCATTCTCCAATCTCCACCAATAGTTAGAAGCTCTTGCCTCCTTTTTTTCAGTCTTTACCTTGAAAAACTGACTTCCATTACTGCTTTATTCATTACCATTGGTGCTTCTGCTGACCATCCCAACATCTCTCAACCAACAGACTTTCATCCTTAACATTTCCTTCCACCTGGCATTGTAATGACCTTTATAACACTTAACACATTGTGGCCATGACAAGATGAGTTGTCTTCATGTATTGTATCAAATCAGGCACCCCCAGTCCTCCATTGGCAGTACTATTTTCCAAACAACAAACTCTTGGAAGCCCCCCCTCCCCCACATAAATTCCTGACCCAGATCTTAACACCATCTCAATAGGGTCTAAATGGCCTAACAAATATAACGTGTGACAACTCCTTTTTATTACTTGCACTCTCTGATTAGCTCTAAGTTTAGTTATCACCACTGCAGTAACATGTCCTTCACTTCTGCCAATATCTCAGCACAGGATTTCAATTTTTATTCCTTACAAGTACCTTAAACCAAACTCAAATATTTCATTTCTTCCACTTTCCATATTCTTGTGGGGTTCATTTTCAGGCAATTATAATGTAAGATGATTACTTAGAGTACCTTTGTTTTTATTTTCTTACTTTAACCTATTCACCAGAATATCTCCATATTTTGTTATTGGATCAGATATTTCATTAAATCCTCCTTTGGGTTAGCTAGCTTAAGGATATCACCTTCTACATACAGTGCTTTCTTCAGTTCTAGGTTTTCGCATCAATAACCCTTACCACTACCATGTCTAAGAGAGACTGCTAGCAGTTCCTCATACAGGACAAAGGACAGTGAGACAGGGTAATGTTAGATATGAATACCAGGTCCATTCATTTCAACAATTAAACCACCAGTCTTCAGAAGGTTCGGTATCTGAAACTTTCCCAGGCTACTGGCTCCTCCATTTTTATTCATAATGCTCTGCCAACTGGCTTCCTCTCAAGATCTCCATCAGATTGTGTTAAGGCACCTCAGAAACAACTTTATCACATCAAATTCCCTCTAAACTAAATCTGCTCTAAAGAGACGGAAAGAGGGTGGATATGTTGAGGAGTATGGATCTACTCATATGGATACAACAGTTATGAACTTAAAACAACATTCTGTGATGTGTCAAGTTCATCCTTGCTGACAGTCATGACAGAATAACTGCATCCACCTAGATGGCACTTCTTATGGAAGCATACTTGTGATGACTGCAGCCCTAAAAGGAAGACCATCCTGTTAAGTTATTTGGTTAAGCCCACACAGCTGCTGCACAATCATCGAAGGACACATTCCTGAAAAATGTTTTAGATGTAGCTATTATTCTGACTGAGTGCACTCTAGCAATACTTATTTTATTTATTTATTTTACATTTGTTGACCAGGATTGTCCAACTTGATACATGTCCATTTTCAGCGGAGGCCCAGGGAGAAAAGCTCCAAGATAATAATGCACACTTGAACATTTAGTAAATGCTAGTTTCAAGCAGATTACAGTCATAAGCAATACCAGCATTTAGCACATACAGTACTAACTTAACACTTTACAAAACATATTACTTTCAAAGTTAAACATACATAACATTACATTCAGGTTTAAGACACACTGAGCAGCAGTTCTACAACTGACCCTTCCTGAAATGGAGTGATAGAAAAAAGTTAGAAGTAGTTGAAGGTAAGGCACCTAAAAAATAGAGAGGTCACTAGTCGGGGTTAGTGCAAGGATATAACCAATGAGTTTTGAAGTATTTCTTGAGCTTGTTTTTGAATTGAGTTAGTGAGGGTTCTAGGGTCAAGTCAGCTGGGAGTCTGTTCCATATTTTTCCAACAGAGTTGGCAAACAGAGTCCCCAGCTGAGTAGTTGGATTTGTAGATTTGAACTAAGAGTCTAGTGGATGACTGCACTGGCTGGGTGCTGGTGTAGGGGCTGATAATATTTTTTAGTGGAGGTGTTTTTTCTGGTTGGTAAACGACTATGTGCCACTATTAGCTGGTTGAACTGCAGTAGGCTTGGCAGTTCAAGCCATCCTAGGCGATTTAGGTTGTGACAGTGGTGTGTCCGGTAGGCTGTGCCAGTAGCAAATCTGGCAATGTGGTTATAGCAGGATGATAGTTTAAGATCGGTTTAAGTTAGGGAATAGAGGTGAGGTGTAGAGAAGAGTTGATAGCAGACAGGAATGGGCAATTGCAGTTCTAGTAAGTGGGGTAAGGAAAGGTTTGATTCTGTAAAGACAGCCAAGTTTTTTATTAATGGTTTTGATAGTTTGATTGATATGTGCATCAAACTGAAGGTTATCAACTATGACACCCAATAGTTTAGTTTGGGCTTCTGGGAAGATGATAGTGCCATTGTTGGCAACTATGTTGAAGGATGGCAGGGGGGTCCTGCATGTGGGGGAGAAGAGGAGCAACTTACGTTTTGTTGGGGTTAAGGATTAGATGTTGATTGGAGAGCCATTTTTCCACTGTACTGAAGGTATTTTGAGCTTTTACCAGAAAGGCTCATCCAGACTCTGCTACACTTTGCTGTGAAGGAAAGGTTAGTTTGCTGTTATTTTTTGTATTTCTGTATTGCCTTTCTATATTTTGAATACTGTAGTTCGTTTTCTTTACCTTGCGTTTTGCTTGCATTCTGTTTTAACAGCATATTAAAACTTCAAAAGAGACCACAGCTCTCTCTGCTCTGAGTCAGGCAGAATTTTTTCCCTCCCTCCCACCCATTTAAGTTGTCTTGTTAAATACCACTGTCTTTCTAGTTGCCCGCCTCTTATGTTAATCTGACCATATATCTCATTTCTCTCTACTTTCACTGGCTTATGTGAGTAATCACAAAACCATCACTTTTGAAATCCCACCCCTTCAATTATTTAAATTTATTGGCCATCCTACAGTATTTCATAGTACCAAAATACAAAAGTAACCACCCCTTTCAGTCCATCTTGCTGTTTTAAAAATAGTAACTCTCCACTAAACCTTAACTTTTAAACAGGTAAAACTCAAGTTACCTACTTTCATATCTAACTTCTCTAGTGCACACTGCAGAGTGCATTCTTTTCAATCTTACCTTTAAGCATCCCTGTTACTAGCACTTTCTCTAATACCTAAAACGATCATCTCTACTTGACTCCAAGTAGACTTTTCTCTATCTGTTAAACCTAGCACTTGCTCCTACAGTACTTATTACCTTGATACGGCACTCTTATAGATAGCACCCCAAAAGGCAAACCCCATTTCTCGGTCACCCACGTCCCCGGAATCTCTTTTAAAGTTTTTGTCTAGTCCTTCTAGCATGTCGAGGATCAGTTGCTAGTGTCCTCTCCTGCTCAGCTGGTGAACCTGGGAATATTGAGGCAATGTTACAATTGCCTCATGTACACAGACAACCCTCTCCTCCTCCCACAAAACACAAATACATGCGAGAGATGCAACTATACGGCCAAACTGGAGGCTGAGCTCTCTCAACATAGGACTGGCAAGACCAGTCAGGAGGAGAAGGTTACCACACACACTATAGACCCAGTCTCACATAGTACCATCACAACCTCAAATCATACACATAAACACACAAAGACATACTCGGCGGCTCTGATCAAAAATCTACCAAAACAGCAGAGGCCACCAAAGCAGACACCCAAACAACCACCACCTCAGAACACAACACCTGCAACACATAGACCTCACAGTCAGAGTGTCAAACAGTCACAGCCCTTAAGGCCAAATACAATGCCAGACACACTAGTCATTGGTGACTCCATTGTCAGACACACTGACGTCCCGCTCATCAGACTGAGTAAGGAGAAGGTCACAGTAAGCTGCCTGTCGGGCGCTAGAATCCGCCACATAACGCAAGCACTCAGGTCTCTCAACAGCAGGTACAAATACGACTCAGTCATTGTCCACGCTGGTATAAACGACCTGAGACGTACCTCCTTGGACTACATGAAAAGAGACATTGAGGAGCTCTCTGATTATGTAGCCCAGGCAGGTATGACCCTGACGTTGAGCAGTATCCTACCTTCACCAAGAATGATGCCACAATACAGAGATAAGATGATCAGCTTTAACAATTGGCTTAAACTCTGGTGTCATTCAAAGGGGATCCAATGTCTGTCTGCCTGGGATGACATGCTGGACAAGCCACGCTGCTTCAAGGGACGGCTTTGCACCTGTCACCCTGGGATTCGGATATTGGCAAAGGCTCTTGCCACCCCATAGTGCCTTTTTAGGCAAGGCTCAAATTCTAAACCTACCACCCTAGAACACAAAAAGGAAAAAAACTAAGGGTAATGCTGCTCAATGCCAGAAGTCTAAATCTCAAAATGCACGCACTCGAGGCCCTTCTCAGTATGGAGAACATCGACGTCTGTGCAGTGACAGAAACCTGGTTCAAGGCTCCTGAGAGCACCCCAGCACTATCAGGTTTTACCTTTTATCATGCGTTCCGGCCCCAAAATCAGGACAATACCAAGAAAGGAGGGGGGGTATCCATATTCATCAAGGACACCCACACCTCAAGACTGGTGGCAACGCACGATGCATCGGAGACCATCCAGGTGCAATTAACCATAGGCAAGACTGCTCTGCAAATTGTAGCATGTTACAGGCCACCCTCACAAACTCAGGAACCTCACATGGCCTTCCTGAAAACACTAGAGGGGATAAATGTATCACCAAACACCATCATACTAGGTGACTTCAATTACCCTAATATAGACTGGGAACACTACTCAAGCCCAAACACCCTAGCCCAAAAGTTCCTGGAATTCATAAACTCAAATGCCACGGAACAACTAGTCACCATCCCCACAAGAAGGAGAAAACATACTTGATCTCATCATCACGAACATGGGAGCACAATGTTCAACACCGGAAGTATACCCCTCAGTGGTGAGATCAGATCACAAACTAATCTCGCTGGAGGTCCTCATCCCACCCCCACCTGAAATAAAAAAGACCACAGTAAAAAACTTCTCGAAAGCAGACTTCACACTTCTAAAGACTAGTGTGGTCTCCTTTAAGGCCCCCGAGCCGGCGGAAAACAGTACTCAAGCCGCTGAATCACTTACAAATGCCTTCTACCAGCACCTGCAGGACTGCATGGATAAGGCAATCCCAAGCAAAACAAAGACTCTTTGTACCAAAGGCAAGCGTCCAGTCTGGTGGACCCCAGCCATAAACAAACTCTACAACAAATGGAGGAAGCTACTACAAAATAGAGCAAAATCCTTAAAAGGTAAGACACCCTTGATCACTATAAGTAAAAAACTAAGAGCTCTCATAAAATCATCCAAAGCAAATTTTGAGAGAAAAATAGCTAAAGACTCAAAAGACAATCATAAGTCCTTCTTTAGCTATGTTAGAAACCTGGGAGGAAACTCCCAGATATGCTCAGAACTAGTTCAAAATGATGTGAAGATTACTGATCCTACAGACATTGCCAACATACTGGCTGACAGGTTCAGTGCAAACTCCCAAAAGGAGAGATATCTATACCAAGCGATTGCAGCCCCCAAACATCTCCAACGCCCAAGTGAGAACTGCTCTCCAAAGCAAAAACACAGCATCCATGGGACCTGATGGTGTCCCCGGCTGTGTGCTCCACGAACTCAACGAGGAATTAAACCCACAGCTAGGACAGCTGTTTAATCATAGTCTTACCTCTGGATACGCACTCCAGGAGTGGCGCACTGCAACTGTGGTCCCACTTCACAAAGGCGGTGCCTCCACCGACCCTGGAAATTACAGGCCCATTAGCTTGACAAGCCTTATCTGCAAAGCCATGGAGAGGATCATAATGGACCTCATAAATAAAGACATAGGAAATTTGCAGACTTTGGATCCATCCCAGTTTGGCTTTGTCAAAGGCAGATCATGCCTTCTAAACTTGGTTGACTTTTTCGAAACAGTCACCAAAGCCATTGATGAGGGAAAGGCAGTCCATACAGCCTACCTCGATCTGGCGAAGGCCTTCGATACAATACCCCACTCGGGTATCATTGAAAAACTCATCAGCTTAAATGTTAACCCATACATCACAAGATGGGTTGCAAACTGGCTGAGTGACAGAACCCACAGGGTCAGAGTTGCTGGCGCCATGTCAGACTCAAAGCCTGTCACAAGTGGTGTACCACAGGGCTCAGTCCTGGGCCCACTCTTGTTTGGCATCTACTTTTCCGAAGTACAAGCAAACACAGGAGGGTTATGGCTGACAGTTTGCAGAGGACTGCAAACTGGGCGCCATAGTAGAAAACACATCTGACACAGATATCCTTCAGAAGGGTCTCTCAGAAACGGATAACTGGTGCCAGAGCCATGGCCTAAAGTTAAATGCCAAAAAATGCATAGTCATACCCTTCGGGAAAAACAAGGTTACCCCTAGCTACCAAATAGGTGGCAATCCACTGAGCACAGAAGAAGTTATCAGGGACCTGGGGACCCAGGTTGATAGTATGTCATTCGACACCCATGTAGCTAAAGTAGTTAGGAAGACCTTCTACATTGCCCACCTTATGAAGGGATTCTCATCTAGATCAAGGGAGGTCATAGTCTCCCTATACTCATCACTCATCAGACCAATGATTGAGTACAATGCCCCATTCGGAATGTATCTGACCCGACACTTGCAGCAGCTGGAGAGGCCACAAAAGTTCCTCACCAAAAGGATAAAGGGTCTCAAACATCTGTCCTATGCTGCCCGACTGAAAGAACTCCAGCTCTATTCAGTCACTTACCGCTTGCTCAGAGGTGACCTTTGCCTAACATACAAGGCCATGTCAAACCCAGATTTGATGAATATGCTTCACCTCAAAAAATCTAGATCCATCAGAGCCACAAGGGCGAGAGACTTAAACCTCGACACGGCTATTAATAGGACGTGCTGGAGGGATAGATTCATCACCCAAAGACTCCCTATGCTGTGGAATAAAATCCCGGTATATGTGAGGCAGAGCACCTCGCTGGCCTTGTTCAAGAGAAATCTTGACCAATGGATGGGAGATCGCAGATATACCCCAGGGATTACCTCAGTGTCACTGCTCGACAGAGGCACAGCAAAATAATGGGTATAGTTCCCCATACTAAAGGGGTGGCGTAAGCCACAAAACTATGGGCTAGGCTTGTAAATGCTCTCGGGCAGATAGCCTAGTATGAACCTATGAACCTATAATGTGAATAAAGTAGCTGGTGAGGTGTCAGAACAAATCAAGGTGGAGTCATCCGCATATTGAATGCAGGTAGCATCTGGGATGACTGAATGAAGATCGTTGATAAAGATGGAGAAAAGAAGAGGGTCCTAGTATCGAGCCCTGGGGGACTCCTAATGTGATGGGTAGGCGAGATGATAGCTTGTCCTGCCATAGGACTGCCTGTTGACCGCCCTGCAGGTAGGATTGAAACCACTGGAGTGCATGGTTGTTTAAGAAGGCCTTCAAGGTATTTATAAGCATTTTGTGGTCAACCGTGTCAAAAGCCTTGGATAGATCTAGAAAGAGTGCTGATGATAGTTTGTTATTATTGCGGTTAATGACGTTAGAGAAAGAGAGGAGGGCAAAAGTAGTACTGTGGTGTGGCTTAAAGCCAAGCTGAAAGTTGGACAACAGCTTGTCCTGTGTGAAGTAGTGCATGAGCTGTGTGTGTACACACTTCTCCATAATTTCAGCTAGATGTGACAGAATAGCTATGGGTATAAAGTTTGACAGTTCAGTGAAACTGCCTCCTTTATGGAGAGGTATGACATGGGAGATATTCCATATAGTGGGTACAGCAGCTTCAGATATAGCTCTGTTGATCAAGATTGAGATGGGGTATGCTATGGTGCCAGCAGCCTTTTGCAGATAGTCTGCTGGGAGGAGGTCGGTAGCCAGGGTGGTGGGTCTTAGTTTCTTAAGTAGGGCATGAATAAGTTGAGTAGGAACAGGTTGGAAGGTAAAGTATGTTTGGGTATTGGGTGTGGCTACATTAGAATTAGAGCCATTGGGAGAGAGACGGCTGGCTAGAGACTGGATAGTCTCTGTGAAGAAGCTGTTGAAGTTATTAGCAATGTCTACTGGGGATTTTTGTTGGGAAGCTGAGGGGGGGTGGAGTGGCTGTTTGGCCTGGGTGGAGTAGTTTGTTTATTCCTGCCCAGAACTTTTGAGGTTTGTTTTGGTGTTTTTGCAGCAGATGGTAGTAGGGGTGGTTCTTTTTGTCTAAGGTTATGGATTTTTTGGTATCATTCCTTAGCTGTCTGAATCTTCGTTGATCAAGTGGGGCTTTTGTTTTTCGGTAGGTGGCCCATGCTTTGTTTCTGAGTGAAATGTTGGTTTTGGTATCTTTAGAAAGCCATGTGCAATATTAACTTTGGTTCTAATAGAGCGGCTGGGAACATGGGAGTTAAGAATAGCAAGGAATTTGGTGTTAAAAGTATGCTACTGCTTCATCTGGGGGGGGGGGGACTTTTCAGTACTGACCAGCTGCATGCCTTAAGTTCATTTTGAAACTTGGCGAGAATAAAATTCTTGTGGTTTCTTAATGTTCTATAGTTGGGTTGGTAAGAGCAGTCTACTTTGAGCTTGATTACATAGGTGAGACGGTGCTCACTTAGGTCATCAGGCAAAGTGCCTGATTTATAAGATTGAAGATGGGTATTAACGAGTATCCAGTCTAAGGTACTTTCCTTGTTATTGGGTTTTCCTGTCCTGGTGGGGGAGGTTATGATTTGAGTAAATCCATAGAGGTTTATGTGGGTTGTGAGGGTTTCACAAGAGCAAGTGTCCCAGTCAATGTTGAAATGTTGAAATCCCCAAGAACAATTGTTTCTTGGGGATAGTTATTGTATAACCAATATAAGAAGTCTTGTAAGGTTTCTGTGTTCCTCTCTGGGGGAATGTAGACACAGACAATGTTTACATTTTTGTTTTTGTTAATTTGTAGTTTTGAGATAAGAATTTCAACATTATTGAACTGGGGTGGTTTGTTGGGTGTCTACGCTGACAGATAGCGTAGACTTGTAAAGTATGGCTACCACATCACCCTTTCTGATGGAACAGGTCTAGTTGAAACATACTATACCCTGGTGGCAGAATCTCATGGTCCTTGGTGGCAGGCTTTAGCCACATTTCTTTTAGGCATAATATATCTGGGGAATGAACAGCTAAGAGGGCATGCAGGTGCTGAGTTTTGTTATTTATGCTCCTAATGTTTAGATGGCAAGCCAGCAGTGAGTCAGGTCATCTATTTGTTGGAGCTGTGGTGGTAGGGGATACAGCAGGGGGATTAGGGCCAACAGGTGGGGATGGACCAAGGTTTGGGTGGATGTCGCCATCCTTTGTGACGTTGTAGTGTATCCTGAGTATGAGTTTTAAGATTTTGAATAGAGTTTTGGAATAGTATCTAGTTTTATGACTAATGTAACTAGGTCTAGTAAGATGGTAGCATTTAGGGGTTGAGGAGGTAAGCATGAGGGAGTGAGTAAGGGTGCATTATTATCTGTTGTAGATGGGATGGAAGTTTGAAATTTAGGATAGTGTAAACCTGGGTGATCCTGATATTCGTAGGCAGTTAGGAGATATGGGATGAGTAAAAGGGGTAGACGTAGTGTTAAGAAGAATATATTGGGTGATGGCATACTTACTGAATGAGACTTGAAACTTAGGCAAAAGGAATAGTAGAGTTGGAGGACTGGTGGTATCAGGTTGAGGGTGGTGCTGTTGAGTGACAAATTGTTACTGATTGGTTTAAAAAAGTGGGGTGTGGTCTAGTACCAATAAATGTAGCAGCACCAGGGGCAGGAGGGATTTGGGGGCAGGGTGGGGTGTGAAGCAAGCCCGAGCAAAACGAGGGCAAGCGGAGCAGGGATGAACCAATACCTGGACTAAGTTGTAGTAGTTTAACCTGTATGAGGAAAGAATGTGGGGGGGGGGGGAGAAGGCAGTAGGAGTGGTTAGAGGGATACCTTGATTGACTCAAGACACCACACCAGAGGTAAGTTGAATATAAGGGCCTAAAATCTGCACTCAGCACTGTAATGCTACTTTCACTCAGCACTTTAATTTTAGTTATCTTTAGCAGGAAAGACAGACCAACAGTATACAATTTTGAGGATTTTTACAAGGGTTACTTGTTCAAAAGTCAGACAAGTAAGTAAAACTTTCAACAGGAATCTATGTCTGAGTGTTAGAAAGCCAGAAGGATACAAATTTTACAGTACAGTTTTGTACCGACCATAAGTGTAGATGTTCGAGTGTTCACCCTGCTGCAGTCATCACACTAGGGGTTATTCCTGTTGTCAGGCGGTCCCGCAGTCGGCCGTATTTCCAAAGTCTTGGTCTGACGTCGGTTGCTGTCGCCTCATCCCTGACGTCATTGCACCAGGGGTACATATATTGCAACTGACGCCATTTTCTTCAGTTTTTCTTGCCCCAGATGTCAGGTGCCTCCAAAAGGGTGATCAGAATTAGTACCAAATGGTGTGAACACTGCACAAACACAAAATCTCTTCAGCTATAAGCAAATACATCAGTAAGGCATAGCAGAGATTTAGCCAGTAGATCAGAGGGGATGGAGGGAGGGTAACCTGGACTGCAGCAGGGTGAACACTCTAACATCTACATTTATGGTAGGTACAAAACTGTACTATGTTCATCGTGTTACCCTGCTGCAGTCATCACACTTGGGTTGAGTACCAAAGCTAAGGTAGGGGGGAGGTATCACAGAGGGTTAGTGGAGGCAATGAGGTCCTGCAGAACTGCAGTGGCGAAGCCCGCCCTGGACTTAGAGTAAAAAGGTAAGTGATCGTGTTTGGTGAAGGTGTGTACAGAACTCCAAGTTGCAGCTTCTAAAATTTCCTTGGTAGGAACCCCCCCTGAGAAAGGCCGTAGAGGTAGCTGTTGCCCTGGTAGAGTGGGATCTAATGGTAGGAGGAACTGGTTTCCCATGATGGGTATAACAGAACCGTATGCAATGGCCTATCCATTTAGAAATGGTTTGTTTGGATATAGCCCTCCCTTGAGAAGCTGTAGCATAGGATACAAACAGCTGGTCAGTTTTTCTGAAAGCCTTAGTTTTATCCAAGTAGTAACGAAGCTGCCTGTGAATGTCCAAGGAATGCAGGAGTCTCTCACCTTTGTTCTGTGGATTGGGGAAGAAAGTGGGTAGGTGGATGGTTTGATTTAAAGCTACACTGGAAACCACCTTAGGCATGAAGAAAGGATTAGTTCGTAGAGAAACTCTGTCTTGATGAAAAATAAGGAAAGGTTCCACTGCCATTAGTGCCTGTAATTCTGTGACTCTCCTAGCAGAAGTTATTGCCAGGAGCAGGGCAGTCTTCCAAGATAGGAACTGAAGGTCTGCAGAGAAAGCTGGTTCAAAGGGAGGTAACGTTAGTTTTTCCAGAACAAAGTTGAGGTCCCATGTTGGTGTAGGAGCTCTTCTAGGTGGTCTAATGTTTTTTGCCCCTCTGAGGAACTGCCTTAGAAGAGGATTTGAAAATAAAGGTGGATTTGTGTCGTAGTGAGCTGAAATAGCTGAAGCATGGATTTTAATTGAGGAGAAGGAAAGTCCTTTGTGCAACATCTCAGCTAAATACTGCAGAATGTGAGGCATATGAGGCTGAGTTGTGTCTTGGCCTTTAGTTGGTTCCAGGCAGAAAACCTTTTCCATTTGTCCGAGTAAGCCTTCTTGGTGCTTGGCCTCCTGGCTTCCAGAATAACATTCAGACCTGCTTGTGAAAGAGGGGCTGGTTGGATGTTTAATAGATTTGCCATGCAGCCAAGTTTAAGGTTTTGAGCTGGCTGTGTAGAATCCGTTTGTTTTGTTGCGTGAGCAAATGGGGTATTTGAGGCAATATCCATGGTGGGCTGTGAGCCATATTCTTCAATAGCGAGTACCAGTGCTGGCGTGGCCAGTCTGGGGCTAAGAGAATCAGTCGTGGTTTCTCCTTTTTGACCTTCAAAAGAACCTTTGTGAGAAGAGGTAACGGAGGAAAGGCATATGCTGTCAGGTTTTTCCAACTGAAGGAGAGAGCATCCACTTTCCAAGCTTGATGGTGGAATGTCCTTGTACAAAATTTTGCCAGTTGGTAGTTTTGAGGACTGGCACACAGGTCTATATTTGGAAGGCCCCATTTTTGAGTTATCATTGTAAATATTTGTAGGTCGAGTTTCCACTCGTGGGGATCTTTGATGTTTCTGCTTAGGTCGTCTGCCAATGTGTTTTTCTGTCCTGGCAGGAATTGAGCTTGTAACTGGACTTGGTAGGCCCGAGCTGTGTTCCATAAGATTATTGCTTGCCTGCAAAGAGGGTAGGAATGTGTGCCCCCTTGTTTGTTTATGTACCACATTACTGTGATGTTGTCCGTCTTTATTGCAAGTTGTCCTGGATGTAGTAGATCCTTGTAGGCTGTCAGAGCTTTCTGTACTGCTATCATCTCTTTTTGATTTATGTGCAGTTTTCTTTGTTCTGCAGTCCATAGGCCTTGAATGCACTGTCCTGCCATGTCTACCCCCCAGGCATAGTCTGAAGCATCTGTTGTGATAGTTTGCCTGGTTGAGGGCAAGGTGAAAGGCTGACCCTTGTTGAGGTGACATGCCTGTGTCCACCACAGAAATTCCTGTTGAAGGCAGGGAATGAGAGATATCACTGTGTCCAAACTGTGGCTGTGTTGAGACCATACGCTTTTTAGGTACCACTGTAATTTCCTCATATGCAGTTTTGCAAATGGTATTATCAGAATGCAAGATGCCATGAAGCCCAAAGCCTGCAGAATTTTTCTTGCAGTTAATTGGGTCTTTCTTGCCATTGTCTTGAAATATTGAGTCAGTTGTAGTTGCTTGTCTGGTGTAAGATAAGCCTTCTGGGCCGTTGAGTCCAAGCTGGCACCCAGGAATGTCATTTTTTGTGAGGGTACTAGTTTTGACTTCTTTTCGTTTACTGTGTGCCCCAGACAATTTAGTAGATGCTTCACAAAAGCCAGACGATCTAAGGGAATGTCTCTTCTTTCTGCTTGGATGAGGCAGTCGTCCAGGTATGGATGTATTTGAATTCCTCTTTGTCTGCAGTATGCAATTACTGGTGCCAGGCATTTTGTGAAAACTCTGGGCACAGTAGATAAGCCAAAGGGCAGTGCAGAGAATTGATAATGGGTTGAACCTGCAATGAAACGGAGGTATCTTCCGCAACTTTGTCTGATAGGGACATGCAGGTATGCCTCCTTGAGGTCCAACGTTACCAGCCATGCTTCCTTGCCCACATGGGAAGTAGCTGCTGTAGTGTTAGCATCTTGAATTTGGGAACTTGTAAGTGTTTAGAATTGAAAAGTCCAGAATTGGTCTCCAAGCAGTGTCCTTTCTGGGTACTAGAAAGAGCCTTGAGTAAAATCCTTGGCCTTGCTCGAGTCGGTATATGTTGAATGGCTCTCATGGCCATGAGAGCTGTAATTTGTTTTTGAGCCATTGCCCATTGATTTTGTGGCAGGTTTGGCATTCCTCTTTTCATTGGCAAGGTGTGAAAGTGGAATCTGTATCCTCGTAAAATTATGTCTAGGACCCATTTGTCCTTTGTGACCATGTGCCAGTTGTCTGCAAAAAGTGCTCGTTTTCCCCCCAAGGGGGCTGACAAAAGAGTTTTGTTTGTCCAGCTGAGGTGCAAGTCATTGAGTTTGCCTTCTGGTGGGTTGAGACCTGTCTTCTCCTCCCTTCTGGGTTGAAGTGCCCCATTGGCGAGGTTTATACTGGGCTTGTGGTTGTCCTCTGCCCCTTGGGCACCTGTATTTACCCCTCTGAGGTCTGTCAGTGGCTGGAAAGGACCAATTTTTTTGTTGGCCAGTTTCTGCTGAAGCGAGGGGGTTGTACTTGTAGGAAATCTTTGACTGTCTGCATTGATTTCGCCTTATCTACCATTTTCTTTAAAACTACTTCTGCTTTAACTCCAAAAAGAACATCCTGCTGTAAGGGAGCATCTAGTAGTTTTGCTTTAACATGATCAGGCAGACTTTGTTCCTTTAACCAGGCATGCCTACGTATAACTGATCCAGTGACAGCTGCTCTGCAGGAGGCCTCCAAAGAATCAAACCCACATTGTAAGGTATGTTTGCCCACCTGCTCAGTGGCGTGCAACAAATCCTGTACTTCTTTCAATTCAGATTGTTGAGGGAGGGAGGTTATCTTTTGTTTTAACTGAGAGATTAGAAATTGCTGATACTTAAGCATATGAAATTGACAATTTAGTGCTCTCATAGCTAATGTGGCTGAGGTGTAAACCTTTTTCCCCCACCTGTCTAGTGCTCTTGAATCCCTCTCAGAAGGTACTGGGTTTTTAGCCATGGAAGCCTTAGCCCCCTTGGGACCCTGGGAGATGGTCTCTGGGTCAGCTACTGGGCTTTTGTAAAGAAATTTGTGGGAATCAGGTACTCTGTAGTATCTGTCAGGCTTAGCCGGAGCAGGAGGTAGAGAGTCTGGGTTGAAACTGGATTCTAGACAGACATCATCCACAATGTCCAAAACAAGTGGGATGGCTAGAGGTCTGTGTTGGGGGAGTAAAAGAAACTCTAAGCCTTTTCTTGGAATCAGAGTAATCCTGACCTTCCCAGTGAAAATGTTCCCTCATAGTGTGTAAAGTTTCCCCAAAAGAGTAGTCTTCAGGAGGGGAAGCTGATGGAATAGAGTCCTCAGCATCAGAATCTTCATAAGGAGAGAAGGAATAGTCTTGGTCCTCAGAGGAATCCGAAGAAATAGTTGCTCAGAGGAAGCAGAATCTTCCTCTTGTCTAGGCCTTGTCAGGAGGGGGCTGTGAACCCCTGATAAGGGAAATCAAATCTTCAGCCATTTTAAGCATCTGTTTCTTAGGCATAGGGCCTTGAACAGGAGACTGAAGTGTAGTCTTTTTAGATTTAGGAGGAGTCTTCGACTTAGAAAATGTTTTGACTGTGAGAGTCGTCGGTCTGAAAACACCTTCAGAAACCGATGGCGTTTCAGAAGCACCGATGTCCTTAGAAGGTAAATCTTTGGAAGGGCCTGAAGTAAAAGGCTGCGTCGACCTAGTACAATTCCGTCAAAATATCCATAGCTGTCTCGGGTTCCAGAACTGCAGTAGTCAGGGGCTGCGTCAGAGCCTCACTGAGAACCGGAGACCGGATCAACCGAGGCCTCGGAATCTGGCTTAGGCCTGGGCTGTCGGTCCTTATCCCTGCGCTTTTTGTGCACGTCGGTAGGCGGTAGCTCCGATGGCATGTTATAGTTAAATTTTCTACCAAAATAGTGTCGTGTGAAATCAAATAGTCTTTTAATAGTACGCTTATTAAACCTAGCACAAAATCGACAAGAAGTGACATCATGATCAGGGCCTAGGAAAGATATGCAATAAGAATGAAAATCCTTATGAGGTATTTGCTTCCCACAAGAAATGCAATTGTTAACTTTTTCTGACATCGGTCTGAGGCAAGAAAAGTTTCCCCAATGGGGTACTTAGCTTTATAGAAGACTTCGGTCTGAAATTCGAATTCGACAATCTCAGGAGTCGGCCGACCGGCACTTGCGAACTGCTTCTGCTTCGAGCACCGCGCGGCAAGAAAGACTGAAGAAAATGGCGTTGGTTACAATATATGTACCCCTGGCGCACTGACGTCAGGGATGAGGCGACAGCAACCGTCAGACCAAGACTTTGGAAATCCGGCCGACTGCAGGACCGCATGACGACAGGATAACCCCTAGTGTGATGACTGCAGCAGGGTAACAAGATGAACATCAGTAAAAATTAGGGTCAGAGAGACAAATGTAAGAGTCAGTGTACTTTAGTTACAGGGGAAAGAGGCAAACACTCAAGTAGAAAAGAGCCTTATGGCTGACCAAAATGGCGACTTGCTTAATTACACAGCACGGCAAGAGAAAGCTTAACAAATGCTTTTTTTGTGTGTAACCTACTCTGAATTGCTGGTAGAAACAATTTTTGTTGCGTTTTCCAATTGCAATCCTGTAGACACAGTTATTCAGGAGCTGCAGTATGTTAGTGTAGGTAAATGTGAAGTTCAATCTGATTAATTGCTGGGAGAAACAAAATAGAATAGAAGGCAAATAATACAACAATAGAAGGCAAAGTTATTGTTATATCTACCTTATTAAAGTAATTTTAGAAACTTAAGAGATGCAAAACAACTATTAAAAACTATCCTTAGACACAGCCCATTCTCATACTCTTAATACTTCACACAGATGGGGTAGGAGTGATTTCCCCCTGCGTATTTACATTTCAAATCATTGCCATATCGTCAGTGAGGGCGGAATGGCACCTTGAAGAAGGGAGTCCTGAATGGCTAATAAATTCTGAACCTGCCTAATCTCCAAAATGTTGAGGTGTACACTGGCCTCTGACCATATTCCATGCACGGTCTCCCTTTGACATTTTCCTGCAACCTAGGGCGGAAGCATCCAAGCTGATGGCCACTAAAGGAATCAGGGATAACAGACTGTCTAGGGTAAGATAAGGGGAATACAGTCACCACCTCAAGCAAAGCCTTCAGGTTTTGGATATCTTTACCATTTGTGATGTACAACCCATTACCCGCCACAATTGAACATTTACAGTTCACTGCAACATCCTAATGTAATTTCTGGTACTGGGAACCAACCATACAGACTGTCAGTGGATGGAAGAAGGGTTTTGCAATATGGAGTATCCAGTGTGCGTATAATGTAATGTGAACATCTGACAGGGCTCCATAAGGGACTTTGGGAATCAGAGTCAGCACTGTGTAGACTAGACAAGACTCCAAAGAGGTATCCATGCAAAAATTAGACCGTCATAAGTTGGCCTGGCTAGAAGCCAGTTATCTAGGCGAGGAAATATTCACTTTTTATAGCCCCTGGCTTGCTGCAACCAGGAACTGCATTTGTTGACCACCCTGGGTTCTATGGTGAGCCCAAATGGAAGAATCCAGAACTGGCAATGGCTGCCTCACACCAAGAAGTGAATACCACCTAGATTCTGTAACATTTTATGTGATAATAGGTGTGCTGGAGGTCCAAATAGCACAACTGCCTCCCTCTGACAGAGTACTGCCAAGGAAGCACTGAACAGAGCACTACAAAGCACTTAAGACAAGCATCACTGTTAGAAGGATATAGAAAAGGGAACAGGCTATCAAAAATACGTAGAAAGATAGACGTGGCAACTGTATCAAAATAAACAGACTTTTCATATACTTTTCCCAATTATAAACCAAAAGTATCAGCACAAGCAGAAAAAACTTAGAAGTTATACAGATAAATATAAAGGAACAGTACAAAATAAACATGATGATGTATAACGATTTTACAGAGAATTGGGAAACAAATCAAAAGGATTAAAAACACCACCAAAAAAGAAGAAACAGGTACATTTTGGAGAGGTATTTATGAATACCTAGTTAAATATAAATATGCTAAATGGACAGAAGAATTGACGGAAAGAGCAAGCAACTCTGTTGTAGAGGATTTGAAATGGGATGAAGTAAAGACCACAGAAACTAAGACCAAATTAAGAAAAGCTTCAAACTGAAAAACTTGAAGCCCAGATGCAATACCTAACTTCTGGCTATAATAATTTTGAAAAACTCAATTATGGCAAAAGAAGACAAAGATAACAAAAGTCAGTCATGTGAAACAAAGAATCATTTGTTGCTAAATAAAGCCATGATTAACAGAAAAAAGGGGAAGACTTTAAGTATCGCATGGACAGACTACAAAAAAAAAAAAAAAAACATTTGACAGCACCCCGCATTCATGGATAAAGGAGTTATTACAGATGTACAAGATGCACCGTACATCGATCAAGTACATTACAATGGCAAACCACTTTGCAGTAGTGGCATGACAAAGGGCTAAAAATTTAAAGGGGGGGGGTATTCCTGGGCGATTCATGGTCACCGCTGCTGTTTTGTCATTAATCCATCCATTAAACTGTCTACATAACAGGTAAGGCTATGGTTGTTTAAACATTTCTCATCTCCTTTTTGTGGATGAGCTAAAATAGTATATTTTCTTATATAAGGCATTAAAAGCACAACTACAAATGGTTAAAACTTTCTCATATGATACAAGAATGACATTTGGTCTTGATAAATGTGCAAAAGCAACATTTAAAACAGGAAAGCTGCAGCACCAAAAAATATCAACCTAGAAAAGGAATGGGATATAAAGGAAAATGAGCAGAAGGGAATGTACAAATATTTGGGAATACATGAAGGATGAACAATAAAACATGAACATTTTGAATAATGCTCAATAAGGCATACTTCAGAAGACTAAAACGGATGCTGCAAATCTGGTCTTCCTGTTCTAATTTACAGTTTTGTGATTATTAACTGGCCACAAAATTACTGGGTCATTTGGACAAGAAAACAAGAAAAATGCTTATCAGTAATTAGTCACATATCTTGCTGCTGGGTGTGATTCACTCGTGCCACAGGGCCAATATAGTGAAAAGCACAATAATGTCGGACAGACTGTTGCACTGGGGATTGGGCAAACATTACAATATGGAACAAGCTGAGAAGCACTGGAAACAAACCCCAAAGCATTATAGAGAATGACCATGTGTATATCACATCAGATCACCCATTACCAACAGTTCAAAAAAACAGATGTGAGAAATCCAGATGTAAATGTCCACTAAAAAAGACAAAGTAGCATTTGATCATTGCTACAGCCAGTGATTAGTGTCTTACATTCAGAGAGATGCAAAGACAAAATATCAAGATTTGCAGGCAGAAACGACAGCAGTATGGAAGAAAGATACCCAGGCAGTTCCAATAGTAGTAAGAGCAATGGCTCTAAAATAATTTACAGTTGTACTTCCATATGCTGCGAATGCATGTAACAGCTTTTGAATTAAAAGAGGAAGCAATTCAGGGCACATTGTGGCTGCTGAGAAGAGCACCCTTGGCTAACATTAAATATTGAAACAATACTAATTTCAAGAACTGTAGTCATACCCTGACTTAGTAATGTGGTCCATTCCAGTCGTGGTATTAGAAACCTAAAAGACTTCGCAGTCACCATGCAAAAGGACACTATTGGGCGTAAACTGGTTTTAAGATGATCCGTGCTGGTATGGACTTGAGATCCTTGATCAGCTTAGGAGCTAAAAAACGTGGGGTAAAGACTACATCCTTTATGGTCTGCAGGGACTTCTTCAATGGTTTGATTCTATAAAACATTTACCCACCAGTCCTCTTGCTGCACTCAGCACAGTGAAATATCTGGTAAGGAGAGTGAGTTAGGGGGGGAGGGTGTGTGTGAAGAAAACGTGCACCCTCTAGATACTTCTAACTTAATCTACTTGTCCCATATGATGGCCAACCATGCTTAGCCTTAAACACTGGGCCAATGCACACCAACCTACAGAAAAGGGCATTGAGAAAGGTCACCTTGGGATCATGAGCAAACATCTGTACGATGAAACCAGGTAAAAAGGCTAAGCCAGCAACTGCTGCTTTAGCTGTATCATCAGCAGAATTATGAGACAGATGCAAGGTAAAGCTTACGGTGGATGGCATGATTGTCATACGAGACTACAATTTGTACTTCAAGTCAACACTGGACAGACATTCCAACAAATGGCTTGCATCATCATCAATCAGTTTAACCTGGAAACACGACATATGACAACTAACCAAACAAACAGAACTCAACAGCTAAAGACACAAAAAGCACAACTAATGAAAACAAACTAAGCATGACAGTGTTTTGGAGCTTGGGTTTCAAAATGCAGTTTCATTTTTTTTTGTACCTGACAAATTATCATCCTCAAGAGTAAAAGAATGATGTAATCTCACTTCTCAAATCTGTCCATTTTCTGGAGGGCACAGCTGGGCTCTGCAGGGCTGTGGGGAGTAGGAGCTTTAAGGGCTGCTCCACAAAAATGAAATCTGGGTTGGGACTCATTCCAGTAGCTACAGTATTTAGGAGACTGGAAGATCTTTTGTAGACTCTGAGATAAATGCCACAAAATAAGGGTTTATCCATACTATCGTAATCCAATGATGTACCAATGTTATCAATTGTGGAAGGCGGCAGGGGTGGGTATGAAAAATCTTCTGCATTTACATTGAGAACAACTTAAGGGATCTGTTGCTTATCCTCTTGCTCACTGTCTCTAAACCTCAAAATATGGGCTAATCCCTAAGGAAAGGATCTGAGGAATCTACACACTCATCATCATCTAGACTGGGTAAATACTGAAGGGAGTCCAAGAGCCTCCAGTTGCACTTGTGCTTTTTCCCGGATCCCAAAAGAGGAAGATAATCCTGTTACGCGTGTGTTGGACTAGGGGGTACTTTGCAGGAGCCCACCAACTGAAACTGACAAAGAAAAATGCTATCTGTTCTAAAATTTCCAAGAGAATGTTCTGATACAACTAACTAGCAGCCTGAAAATTCCAGGAGGTGAAAAAAAGTACAGTTTTGTACCTACCATAAATGTAGATGTCCGAACTGGATAGCATCTGCAGTCATAACAACTGGGTTGTCCTGTCGTCAGGCAGCCCTTCGGTCGGCCGGATTCCAAAGTCCGGGTCCGGCTTCGGCTGATGTCGCACTTCACCCGACGTCATCTCTGCTGGTCTTCGGGTATAAAGGCATCAGCCGACGCCATTTTCTTCAGTGTTTCTTGCCCCAGATGCCAGTTGCCCTCTTGGAAGGCTAAATTTTGGGTAAAAATGCCAATGTTTCCCAAAGGATAGAAGGCAAACACAAAAAATAAGCATGTATGTACATATATACAAACAAATACACCATAAGAGACTCCCCACCAGCTAGCTATTAGGAGGGTAAATACCCTAGGAGTACCACAGAGGGAAGGAGGGAGGGTAATCCTGACTGCAGATGCTATCCAGTTCGGACATCTACATTTATGGTAGGTACAAAACTGTACTATGTCCTTCATGGATGCATCTGCAGTCATAACAACTGGGTAGAATACCATAGCCAACTAAGGCAGGCGGAAGAATAGATTATGGTGTGGTTAGGATCCCTTGCAGTACAGCAGTGGCAAACCCTGCTCGGGATCTGGAATACAGTGGTAAATTATAATGCTTGGCAAATGTATGCACGGAGGTCCAAGTAGCCGCCTCAATAATGTCCTTGGTTGCCACTCCTCGTAAGAAGGCTGTGGTAGTGGCTGTTGCTCTTGTAGAATGAGGTCGTATGTTCTGTGGAATTGGTTTTCCATGGAAGGAGTAACAGAATCGTATGCAATTTCCTATCCATTTGGAGATTGTCTGTTTGGAAATTGCTTTTCCTTCCTTCCTGTTGCATAGGCTACAAAAAGCTGGTCAGTTTTTCTGTTACTTTTGTTCTGTCCAGGTAGTAGCGTAGCTGTCTGTGTACATCCAAGGTATGCAGCATTCTTTCCCCTCTGTTTTGTGGGTTGGGGAAGAAGGTAGGTAGGTGGATTGCCTGGTTTAGGGACACTCTGGATACCACCTTAGGCATAAATGTAGGATTAGTCCTCATGGACACTCTGTCTTGGTGGAAGATTAGGAAGGGTTGTACTGCCATTAGGGCCTGAAGTTCAGAAACCCTCCTTGCTGAGGTTATTGCCAGTAGGAAAGCAGTTTTCCATGAAAGATGCTGTAGGTCTGCTGTTGCTGCTGGTTCAAAAGGTGCGAGTGTCAACTTTTCTAGCACAAAGTTCAAATCCCAAGCTGGCGGTGGTGGTTTCCTAGGAGGTTTTACATTCTTGATCCCTCTGAGGAACTGCCTGAGTAGAGGATGTGAGAAGACAGGTGGATCAAAGCTGTATTCTGCTGAAATAGCTGATGCATGTATCTTGATGGAGGAATAGGACAGGCCTGTATGTAGAAGCTCTGCCAAGTACTCCAGAATATTAGCCATATCTACATTCGACACATCCTTCCCTCTTTCAGCACTCCAAATGACAAACCTTTTCCATTTCCCTGCATAGTTCCTTCTTGTTGAAGGTCTGCGGGCTTCAAGGATAATGTCTTTAACCCTTTGGGAGAGATCTGGAATAGTTGCTGCTATGTGATGTGCCATGCAGTCAGCTGCAACGTTTTTAGGTTTGGATGCATGATGCTGTAGTTGTTCTGAGTTAACATCAAAGGCATCAGGGGTATTGACCACATTTTGTCCCGAGACATGCTCCTCAGCAATGGGTACCAGTGTTGTCTTGGCCAGTTTGGAGCTATCAGGATTATCCTTGGACGTTCCTCCTTGATTTTTAGTAATACCTTGTGTATCAAGGGAAGAGGTGGGAATGCATATGCTGTCAGGCCTTTCCAGCTGAAGGAGAGCGAATCCACTTTCGATGCAAGTGGATGGAATGTCCTTGGGACGAATTTTTTGAGCTGGTGGTTGAGAGGGGAAGCGAATAGATCTATCTGTGGCATTCCCCATTTCTTTGCGATGGTCTTGAAGATGTCCGGGTGTAGCATCCATTCGTGAGCATCCGAGGTGGTTCTGCTTAACATGTCTGCTAGAGTGTTCTCCTTTCCCGGTACAAACATTGCCTGTAACTGGATGTTGTAGCTGAGTGCCAGGTTCCAAAGGTCCAAAGTCATTCTGCATAGGGGGTATGAATGAGTGCCTCCCTGTTTGTTGATGTACCACATGACTGTGGTGTTGTCTGTCCTTATCATCAAATGGCCTTCTTTGAGAAATGGTCTGAATTTTGGATTGCCAGTTTTACTGCCAGCATTTCTTTTAGGTTGATGTGCAGGTGAAGTTGGTCCTCGTCCACAATCCTTGCACGCATTTGTCCAGCATGTGAGCCCCCCATCCTAGGTCTGAGGCGTCTGTTGTGATGGTTTGGCTTGCTTGATATTTGTGAAAGGGTAAGCCTGGGTTTGACTGGCATGCTTGAGCCCACCATAGGAACTCCTGTTTTAGGCATGGAATTAGTGGAATTTCTGTTTCTAGGCTGTGCCTGTGTTGGGACCATAAATTCTTTAGGTACCACTGTAGTTTTCTCATATGCAGTCTGGCATGTGGAACCAAGATTATGCATGATGCCATGAAGCCCAAGGCCTGCAGAACTTTTCTTGCTGTTAGCTTGCTGTGGTTTGTTAGTGCCAAGAAGTAGAGAGGGAGATCTTTTTGTTTTTCTGCAGTTAGGAATGCCATTTGTTTTACTGTGTCCAATTCAGCAAGAATGTCCTTGTTTGGGATGGAATCAGCCTTGATTTTGCAAATTGACTGTGTATCCCAGAGCTTGAAGCAAGTAAATGATACATTGTAAATGTGTTGTTAGCTAGGTTTTGTACTCCCTATGTAGCAGGCAGTCGTCCAGGTATGGATAAATTTGGATTCCCTGTAGTCTGCAGTGGGCGATTACTGATGCCAGGCATTTTGTGAATACTCTGGGCAGTAGATAAGCCAAAGGGCAATGCTGAGAATTGATAGTGCTCTGATCCTGCAAGAAATCTGAGGTATCTTCTGCAAATTGGTCGAATGGGGCGTGCAGGTATGCCTCCTTGAGATCTAGAGTTACCAGCCAACACTCCTTGCCCAGCATGGGAAGAAGTTGCTGTAGGGTCAGCATCTTGAATTTTGGGACAATGATGTATGTGTTTAAGGTGGACAGATCGAGAATAGGTCTCCAGCTTTTTCCTTTCTTGGAACTAGGAATAGTCTGGAGTAGAATCCTTTGCCTTGTTCTGTTATTGGTACTCTTTCCACAGCTCTCATCTTTGTTAATTGCATTATCTGCTGTAGAGCTTCTGTTTTGATTTGGAGGTAGGTTTGGCATTCCTCTTTTGACTGGTATAGTGTGGAAGTGGAACCGGTAACCTTGGTCTATGGTTTGCAAAATCCACTTGTCTTTTGTGATATAGTGCCAGTTCTTTGAAAATAAGGTTAATTTTCCGCCTAAGGGTGCTGCTATTTGTTCCCTGGTAGGCGGAGTTAGAATCAAGTCACTGTGATTGCCCTGTTGTAGTGGTAGTGGCTGTGCCTGTGGCTCTGTTATTACCTTGCCACTGTCGTCCTCTGTAGGCACCCCCTCTGGTTTGATTTCTGCCTCTGGAGCGTCTATTCCTGCCCCTTTGGGATCTTGTGGAGTCAGGAAAGGACCAATTTTTGGCAGGCCAGTTCCTGCTAAACTTTGGGGCTGAACCTGCAAGAAATCTTTAACCGTTTGTACAGATTTTGCCTTTTCTTCCATTTTCTTCATTACCTGCTGGGCAGGTGTACCAAACAAACTGGTCTTATCCATAGGAGCATCTAATAACTTAGCTTTAACATGATCCGGTAAAACTTGTTCCTTCAGCCATGCATGTCTTCTTATCACTGTGCCAGTCATGGCTGATCTAAATGAAGCCTCCAGTGCATCATAGCCACATTTTAAGGAATGGTTACTAACCTGTTGTATGTTATTTACCATTTCTAATAGATTTTTCTTATCTGTAGAGTCATCAGAGGATAGCTTTTTAGTTAACTGATCAAGCATAAACTCTTGGTATTGTATCATATGAAACTGACAGTTTAAAGCTCTAGCTGAGAGAGTAGCAGAGGTGTAAACCTTTTTGCCCCATCTGTCTAAAGACCTGGCTTCCCTTTCAGAAGGAATAGGGTTTTTTGCTGTGGTTGAGGCTACTGCTTTAGGGCCCTGGGATATAGTTTCGGGGTCTGCAAGAGGGGCCTTGTATAGGTGATGATGAGTGTCTGGCACCCTGTAAAATCTATCTGGTTTGGCAGGTGCTGGAGGTACAGAATCTGGTGCAGTGCAAACATCATTAAATGCATCGTCCACAACAGAGGACAGGAGGTATAGCTAAGGGCCTGTGTTGTGGTAGGTGCAGAAAAGTCCAAAGTCTTTTTCTGGAGTCTGAAAAATCCTGTTCCTGCCATTGGAAATGTTCTCTCATGGCATGTAAGGTTTCCCCAAAGGAGAATTCTTCTGGTGGGGAAGCAGCTGGAATGGATTCTTCAGCATCTGAGTCCTCAAAATTGGAGAAAGGAGCCTCTGGCTGGTCTGTAATATCTGAGTCTTCCATAGAATCATCAGAGGACACAGGCTCGGGGCTCTGCTCTAGGTCTCTTTTCTGGGGCTGAGAGGCCCTGTCTGGGTGAGATTGAGATCCCTAATTAAGGATATTAAATCTTCTGCCAGAGTAAGCATTTGTGAACTAGAAGTGGGCCTGGTTGAGGGGTTTAACAGGCACTGACTTAGTAGATTTGGCTGCTTTAGCCCTGGCGAAGGCCTTAATAGACATGGCTGCAGGAGGCCTAGCAGCACCACGTGCTGGGGTAGAGACATCCAAAGGGATGGTGTCTGATAAGTCACTAGTAACCACTGTAGTAGGTAAAATTTCTGAGGCCGATTCAAGTAAGGTAACCGGAACCTCAGTAGTAGTCATTGATTCGGCTGTACTCTGATCAGTTTTCTCGGTTTCGGCGAAACCGAGACACTCGGTTTGCTTAACAATGGTTTCGGCGAAACCGCGGACCGCAAGTGTCGGTCTTTTCTTTGCGTTTTTAATAATTTGGGTAGTCGGAGGATCCGGCGGCATAATGTCATAAATTCAGAGCCGAAAAACTGTTCAGCAAACTCCGACCGGCGTCTAAGCGTTAAGTCGGTTGAAAGAAGCACAGGCGAACAGGCTGCTACGTCGTGGTCTGGGCCTAAACAAGGTAAACAGTAAGAGTGGAAATCTTTATGAGGTATTTGTTTCCCACAAGTTAAACAGTTATTGACTTTTCTGACATCGGCTGAGGCAAGAAAGAGTCCCCAACGGGTACTTAGCTTTTAGAAGTCTTTGAAGGAGTATTCGGTAGTAGTAATCTCTGGATCTGACCGACCGGCACTTGCGAACAGCTTCTGCTTCGGGCGCCATGCGGCAAGAAAGACTGAAGAAAATGGCGTCGGCTGATGCCTTTATACCCGAAGACCAGCAGAGATGACGTCGGGTGAAGTGCGACATCAGCCAAAGCCGGACCCGGACTTTGGAATCCGGCCGACCGAAGGGCTGCCTGACGACAGGACAACCCAGTTGTTATGACTGCAGATGCATCCATGAAGGACATCAGAGACTCTACTCTCCTCCACTTTTTGGAGCCAATACCTGGGAGATGAATTTCTTGGACTGCCTTTTCCATCTTTATCAACTCTCTCTCTTGTTTAACTTGTGCTTTCTCTTACTAATTTTCATCATATCCTTCTCTCTGCCTTTTAAGTTTCTCAACCAACTTGAACCTAAAGAAAAGCCCTTTGGTGGGCTATTGCCCAGGGTAACGTTTCCTAAAAGATTTATCATCCATACTGCCTAAAATATATTTGCTTTATCACCAATATGAAAAATGCAAATGCAGACCATCAAAGTTGGAGTAATGAAAATGCACAAGGCAAGATTTCTCACACACGTGTGGTGCATGCTCACATATACACACACCTGACTATGATGTGGAAAGTAGTACAAAGGTGGGTTTAGAGGAGAGATTTCCCCACAAAGTATCACTGCAAGCAGTTCAAAAACAAAAACTGAGAAAAATACTAGTGAAGTACAAAAGCAAATTGTTAAGGCATGAGAGAGAGGAACAGAAGAGAAAAACTTCAACAAGCAGATATTTTGGAACATACTGAGCTGAAAGAGCATAGACAAAAAATGATCATTTAAATATAAAACAAGCACACTTCAAAACTCTTTTCCATCACAAAACACTTAATATCCTGGAGTCATTTCTCCAATGTTTGTTCAACAGATCTAATCAGGAAGCTTGCTGGCTTTATGGGTAAAGGTAAGAGGAACCAGCAGCCTGAGAAAGCTTCAGAGGCCATGCATAATAAAGACCTGCGACCTTAGCCTTAACTATTGATATGGACTAGTTTCCTTAACTTAAACCATATGTTAAGCATCATTCCTATATAGAATAGTATAATGTTTAGACAAAATGTTTTGTGAGCATCTCAAGAGTGCCTCTCTCAAATTCCTTTCCCTTTTCCAACCTAGCCTAACTTCCTTTAGTCAGTATGAATACCACCTCAGGTCTCCCTTGAAAACAGGCCACTGGTCTACTGGAACTAAATCAGTCAACAATGTGTAAATAAAAATAAATAAACCTCTGTTAACCTTCAGCAGCAAGTGAGCATAGCTATCTATTCTTTCTTTATATAGCTATAATAAAGACGGAATAATATTCCCTTATTTGGCCAGGATGAACATTTGCAAGGATTGGCGCCTCTCTTCCCTATCCATCTGAACTAGCTTATCCTCTTTTAACCAGGAAGCTAAACCGGCAAGGAACTGTCACAGCACTGAAACCACTTTGTGTGTGTGTGTGTGTGTGTGTGTGTGTGTGTGTGTGTGTGTTGTGATCAGGATGAGATCAAGATGTCTCAACATTGCATCGTTTGCCCCTCACCATAGGGATTTTCCTATATGCCCTAAACTTCACCAATAGGAGGGGGGTATGCAATGACACACATATGCCCCTGAGGTCTATCAAATCCTCTATGTACACTAATACATTGCAAAACACTAATATTGTTCTCTATTCCCCAATAGAGCAGCACTGTGCTACAACCCAACCCCCACCATGATGGCAGGCGACCCGGCCATCAAGGCTTCCAGCTTCATTTTATTTATTTCAGTTTGATAAGTGGGCAAACGGACTAGTAGGCAGACCCTTTCCAATCATGACCTGGGACACAAACAGAAAACTATACACAGAGTAAAGAATATGCAGAACTGTACATAGTACAGTAACAAAGCAGGGACAATACATTTGTAAGTTATACCTGTCAGACTTTAGGGATTCCCTGTGGAATGCTCTGTTGGAAATGCTGGGTGAGTGGAGTGGATAGCCTGGGGAGATTATTTTTTGAGCTATGATACAGAATCAGAATTGCCTAGACATAGTAAAGCCTTGCTGAGACTAATTATGGTGGCTGCCAAAAAAGCAATTACTAGAAAATGGAAATCGAAGTCTAGACCAACTTTACTATAAACAGTGAATATAATAGAGATAAAACAACTGGAATTGGGATCTTTATAAAAGGGAAGGAGCAAACTACATAGGAAAAATGGGAATTGTGGGAACAATATATGAAGAAAAGGAATGAGGTTTAAAAGGCACGATTTGAATGAGCTATATAATGTTTAACTGTCAATAACTGGATAGATAAGTGATGTATAATGTTAGCAACTACAGTTGTTTCAGTTGTGTCTGTAATATGTTTGCAAATAAAGTGGTGTCAGTGTTGGTTTTTCATTTATATAAACGTAAGATTGTCTATGTCATATGTGAATTTAATAACTATGTTTACTGAAAAATACATTTGTAGATTTTTTACTATAAATGCAAATATTATTTACAGTTATGTTCAATTACAGCAGGCATTTAACCAATAATCATTTGTTAAAATTATATCTTCACAAGAAAGAAGTACGTACAGCATGAATTGCAAGGACTAGCCATTGTCAGAAGCAACATTTGGTGTCCTTAAAACAGTTATTTTAGTCCATTTCGAAATAATGGAAAAGTCTCTTGCAGTTCTATTTCTACAGGTAACCGATTCCAAACAACTGAGCTAAACTAGAAAAAGCCTTTTCTCCTGTGGAGTCTTTAAAATAAGGTCTAAGGAGGTTAGCTGGCTGTCAATGTGTACTTAGACTGTTTAATTTGTATTTTTTTTTTTGGGGGGGGGCAGTGTCCCATTACTACAGCCTGTAGATTTGGCAGCTAAGCAGAAATGTGGCATAGAAGTTAGCAATGCTGAGTTCAGGTTTTTCAGGAACAAATCTACAGATTTTGTTAATGTCTCAGGTCATCAGCATCACAGATAACTTCCTGCCCCTGTATCAATTTCCTGCCCCTGCATCAATGGGTTGGCTAAACCTGGAAGGATTTCAGCTTATATATGGTAGACTAGCAACATCTTCTTAAACATGACATATCCAGAAATGTACACAGCAGTACCTGTGCATTGTTACATAATCCCAGAATATACAACAGAATGTTAAAAGTGAAAGATTTTAACTTACACAGAGGTTGTTTAACCCCAGTATAAGTTAAGGAAGCACTGTATGGTAAAGCCTCCTATATAGGTGGCTTTCCTACCACAGCACCCAGGTCTTTGCCAAACATTTTCACAGTCTGCTGCTTCAGCAGTACTTGCTCAAGTGTACAGTGGCCATACAAAAAAACCTCCAAACTGTACTTGCCAGATGTTTGCTCAGTAAAATACATCAATATTTTTCAAGTGTAGATTGTACAATGCTGTCAAAGTAAAATCTTCATTAGTTGCACAAGCTAGACGTTCTGGTACTAGTTCTCATATCTTCTACATGTACAATTTTATATTTCTCTGCAGTAAACACAAGGTGTCATACTTCTGAATTTCCACAGATACAGCTGTGTTTTCATATGAAGCGCAAGTAAAATAAGTGACGCTGTCAGCTCCATTTAAATTCAACACACTTGTATGCTTAACAGATGTAAGCATTAATAGCAAATCCAATCTCCAGACTCAATATTTTTGATAAGTACTTACTTTGAATTAGTCTCCTTATTCTGGTTACATCTTGATAAGAGTAGAAGAGGATACAATGAGAAGTATCACCATCTCTTCCTGCTCTACCAGATTCTTGATAATAACCTTCAACAGATTTTGGCAAGGAAGCATGGATAACATAACGCACATCTGGTTTATCAATTCCCATTCCAAATGCAATTGTTGCACAAATCACCTGGAAGGGAAAAAAAAATCTATCTTACAGTTCTATCTTTTTTATTTTGTTTTTTTTTTTTTTTTTTTTTACTTTTGGCACAATCATTTAGACAAACTCTCAAGGTTAAAAAAATACATATACCTAATTCATTCTATATTTTTACATAAAAGGGCAGAAAATGACATCAGTGCTGAAAATCAAGAAGAGATGGTAGTGTGCAGTATTTGGCTACAGATCTTACCTCTTCTCAATTGTGCCATGTTAAGAAAATTAAATGCAAACAAAGTAGGAAGACAATGATTAAAACTGAGAGTGGGGAAGGGTTTATGATGCTGTAGAGTGACCCAAGAATGTACGATCAATAGGTCTTCCTCATTCAAAAACTTGACTTCAAAAAGAAAATCTGGAAGCAGAAAGACAGGGAGGAACAAAAATATGTACAGTGAGTAACAGGCAGAAAAAATTAAAAGCCTTAAGTTACCAAGCAGGTTTAACAGTTAAACAGCACAAGAGCACTAGAAAGACATTAAGGACAGTGGCTGATCATTTCAACTGAAGTGCTGACTATGACAATGAGAAAGGATGAATTACGAATAGCAGTTATAAGGGAACTTGCTATATTTAAGTGCTGCCTCTCTCACATTAGCTTTGCCCTATTACTATGGTATTACATAAAGGCACGTGTTTTAGACTGGTACCAATAGGAAGTAGCAGTGCCACTGCTAGCAGAAGTAGTATGACTGAGTCGGCTGGTCAATGTCTCAGGTGAAAGGATCAGGTCTGACTCCATGTGGGGATCTGATATACAGCACCTGCACTAATACAGTACATATACCAGGATGGCCAGAAAGCTGAGTGACATAAGGGGCTTGCAAGAACATGTAAATACCTATGCGCATCCACAGCATTATGTGAATGACAACAATAATAGAAACTGACTGTGGTATAAAAACTATACAGCACAAAACCCAGTGCTCTACAGTACCTATCAGTGTTTTTTTGTGCATTATGTAAAAATGCATGTGGTGCAGAACCACACCTTTATTTCTGGTAAGTATTGGAGTCACCATAGTCAAACTTGAAGGCTGCGGTAATAAAGGTACTAGCTCCCAAAATACAGCTGGAACACTGATGTTAGATAGCTGTGGCAGATGCAGAAGACACCAGCTGATAAGGATACGGTGTCTGTAAGCAGATCAAAGGCCTGAGTAAATTAATACACTGGTTTAAAAAAATGAAATAGGAAAAAAGATTTTGCAATGTCTTGAGACAAACCACAGCTGTGAGAGGCAGTCACCATAAACCACTGTTGTATTTGTAACTTGCCATAATTTGTAGAAGCTCAAAAATGTCCACTGTTGCAGTAGGAACAACTTAATGGGATTTCTGCTTCAGAAGGACCAACATCTAGATCAACTTAGGAGCTTTGCATTCCTCCTCCTCCTGATTGGGCAGATTCCCTCCCACATGGATGCAACCACATTAATGATAAGCCAAAAATGTCAGCCTGTCTATCTAGTTCTTTCCTGGCTTGTTTTTTACTAGTGCTGCAGTGTGAAGCCAGAGCAAGAAATGGTCCCTACAGGAAGCAAACCCCTGACCAGAGTGATCAACGAGAAGAGGCCTGTTAAGCTGCCTCACAAGACACTAGGGTCAAGCTGAGAAAGAAGGGCGCCTTTGTAAGAGTAAATAAGAATGGGTGGATACCCACCCCAGCCCTAAAAAGACAAAAGAATAGGAAAAGAAGGGGTGGAGGGAGGGAAACACTACCGCAACAATGGACTTATTCAAACATCTACAATTATGGAAGTTCTTAAGTTGCAGTACTGAAGATTTATTTCATAAATTATCAAAGCTTAACAATATAGGGATGGTTAAACCAGAGGAGGAGTGTGCTGTAAGTGTTCTTGCAAGATGGTCAAAGACCCCTCGCCCACATGCCATGGAGGAGATATCCAGGGAATAACATTTTTAAAAAGTGTGAACTGTTGATCAAGCAGCTGACAGCTCTTGGAAAGGCAGTGGTGGCTGAAGTGGCTCTAGAAGGATGGGCCTCATTTGCCCATTTAGAAACTGCTCTTAAACATGTCTGCCCTCGTTCCTACTTTGGCAAAATTCACAAAATGGACTTCCTTGTTTTGTTTTTTCCCCATATCTCAGCTGCACCTAAGGAGTGTAAGACATATCCCTTTAATTTATACAGAGTAGGGGAAAAAAAAACAGGGAGGTGAACAGTCTGATTCAACGCTACCTCAGTCACCCCTTTACACAGAATGGAAGCATAAAGTGCATGTCCTTGTGGAACACAAGAAAGGATGTTTCAACAAATAAAGGCCTGTAGTTCTGAAATTCTTAAGAGTAGAACTGCTTCTCACTACAAATACAGCTTTAGAGGACAGATACTTGATAGCAGAAATAGACAGTTCAAAAGGAAGCAATGCTAACCTCTCTGAAACCCAAATGAGATCCAATGGTGGTAAAAGCTTTTTCTTAGAAGCCTTGGGTGTAGGATCCCCTTGAGGAATTGTTTTAAAGGTAATCTAGAATGCAAAACAGAGTGCCCAGAGCAGGTATACTGAAATGGTAGATAAAAGTACCTTCAATGAGGCACAAGACTATCCTGATTTGTAAACCTTTGATAGGCAATTGTGGACCAAAGACATCAAGGATTTTGTAAGATTCTGGCCCCTCAACTGGCATCAAAGGAAGAATCTTCCATTTGTTAGATATAAATTTCTTGTAGTAGGCTTCTCAGCTTCCCCGAAGACAAAAAGCCTTTAAAAGACAGGTGTCTGAAAGGAATGAAAGCTAGATAGTCCACATTGTCGGCCTGTTGGTCATCAGGTCAGAAAGTATAAGACCCCTCATATGCTAAGGCAACATGAAAGACTCTTATTACAAAGAAGAAAGTACAGTTGCTGAAGTTCTACTTACCTATAAAATTTTTGAATTCCTCAGTGGCATTTTAGGTTATCCGACATGGTAATCCAACTTTGTCCAGCTTTCAAGAGCTTAGACTCTCCCCCTCCTCTCTCCTCCTAAGACATCTGATTGGCTGAGTATACCCAGAGAAGGAAGCCTTCAGTTGTAACACACTTTGTTGCTTCTCAAAGGAGGACAGAAAAGCACCTGAAGCCAGAATCATCTACAAAGAGTAAATATGCAGCCAATCGATACTATAAAAAACAAAATCAAACAACTGAATCAGAGAGGCTGAAACCCACCTCAACTAAACACAATGCAGAGGATGGCGGGTGGGTACTGCCACTAAAAAATTTGAACATCTACGGTCAAAAGTAGGACATGGGCAAGTGTACTATATTCATCATCCCCACTGCCTCAGTGACATTTTGGGTAGATTCCCAAAGTTTACCCTACTTTAAGGTGGTGGGATAAGGATCCAGGACCCCTTATAGAATGAGGCTAGCAAGGCCAGCTCTGGACCTTGAAAAGGAATCCAGTTTGTACTGCTTTGTGAAGGCATGAACAGAGGGCCAGGTTGCTGCCTTCAGAATACTCCTGAAGCCCAGACCTTTCCAATATGTCATCTAGAAGGATAAGGCCCTAGTCAAGTGAGCTTTAATCTTGCCTGAACGATTTACCATAATGGGAGTAACAGAAAACAACAACAGAGGACAACCATCATGCAACTGTCTGCTAAGAGACAGGTTGACATTTTGTAGTACCCCCCCACCACCGTATATGACACAAACAGCTCTTCAACATTCCTAAAAGGCTTTATTCCCTCAAAGTAGCAACTAAGCTGCCTATGTGGATGCAAGGTATGAAGAATTCTTTCTCCCTTCTTTTGTGGATCAGGACAGAACACTGGTAGATCTATGGCTTGATTCAAGTTAAATTCAGAAACAACTTTAGGCATGAAAGATGGTTAAATGCATGACAAAACATTGTCCTTGTGAAAAATCAGATAAGACTGGCCCACCATCAGAGCTTGCAGCTCAGAGACTTGCCTTGCAAATGTCAGAGCAATCAGTAAAACAGTTTTCCAAGTAATGGACTGTAAATCATCAATCATCCAGAGGCCCAGGTTCAAAAGGAGGCAAAGTGAAATCCAAGGGAGGAGGAACTTGCTTTAGAAGCCGTGTCATGTGCAACACTACTTCCATACAATGTTTGGCCACCAAAAAATAAGATGAAAAAGGGGAATCCATGGGAAGACAAGCTGAGATGGCTACAAGATGCACTTGATTGAAGCACATGAGAAATCATCTCTAATTAGCTCTCACAAGCATTTCAAAACCAGCGGGAGTCAGACACCCTTTATGATGTCTTATGGGCTAGGCACCACCTAGAAAACATCTTCCACTTGTAAAAGCAAGATTTTTTTACTTGCAGGTTTTCTTGCCTCCTTAAATACCTGCTGCACCCCCTCATGGAACAACTGCCTAAAAGGAATCAAAATAGAGTAATCCAGGATGTCAGTTGCAATTACTCTAAGTTGTGGTGCACCAATTGCCCCTGGTGCTGAGAGAGATGATCCAGTCTGTGAGGAAGCTTATGGCAACTGCCCTTGGCCAATTCCAAATTTTGCCTGGACACAAAGGGGGTTAACCACAATGATCTTTAGTAATTTTTTTCTAAATCTTTAGAAGTACCTTGGGAACCGGTGCAAAGGGTGGAAATGCATACAGAACATTCCTGACCACTTGAATGACAGTGTCTTGTCTTCAAAGCATGGATGCAAGGATGTCTTGAACAGAAAGTTTTCAGTTGTCTGTTTTGAAAGTAGGTGAACAGATCATGTCCTGGAAGACCTCTACATGGAGCTTCCAATTGTGAGGGTCTGTCCAGGATCTACTTAGTCTGCCACTGTGTTTTCCTCTGACATAATGCATGAGGCCAAAGAATCACATAATGCTGTGGAGCTACCTCCCGTGACATAATTACCAATCTGCAGAGAGGGTATGACCTTGGACTCCTTTGCTTGTTCAAGTATTACATTACAGTAGTGTTGTCTACGACCACTAGAAAATGACCCGGGCATCCATAACTGGTAAAGAACATTTAAGGCATGAATCACTGCCAACATTTTTTTTTTTTTTTTTTTTTTTTACACATTTGTGTGTTTAGGTGTGTGATGAGGATCCAACAAGCCTTGCACTTGAACTACCATGGATACTGCTCCTCACTGCAAAATCTGAAGATATGTCTTAACAGATTAGACTAAGGTGTGAAGAGAAAGGGAGTTCTAGATTTAGAAACAGTTGATCCCTCCACCACTGCAGTTCCTGCTCCACAGATCCCAAGGGATGAAGGGTCCAACAATTCTTAAGTACCAATGAATGTTTCTCATGTGTAGTCTGGCTAGTGGTATCATGAGGATCACTGATGCCATGAGGCCTAGAATTTTGAGAAAAAAGAAGTTATGTACTCACCATAACGTTCCATCTGAGTAGTTATACTTAATTTTTCTGTAACCTGGGGGTATTCAGATCCATATCGGATCCGAGCCGGCAACTTCACAAGCATCTGCTCTGAGCTCGAAGCTTCTCCCCCTTACCCATAACACACCACCATCTACTGAATTCCCTCAGATCGATTTTACTGCAAACCAAACTAATCAGCAACTAAAACTAGAAGAAACCATACATGATCATAACATGAGAAGGTTCGGGGGAAGGAGGGTGGGACGGTTGCAGAAAAATGAAGTAAAACTACTCACATGGAAAGTTATGGTGAGTACATAACTTCTTTATCTAAAGAAGTTAACTTCATTTTATCTTCAACCTGTAGGACAGAGTCCCCAGCTACTCAAGCCCCTGGGAGGCCCTCATGGAAGGATATTCCTGAGCACTGCAGAGCCGAAGGATGCTCTCCCTCTAGAGATTAAATCCAACTTACAATGAGAAATGAAGGTATGTGACTTGGCCCAAGTTGCCGCCGAACAAATGTTATCCAAGGACACCCTACACTAGAAAGTAGCAGATCTAGCCATAAATCTGGTAGATTGAGCTTTAATCGGACCAGGTGGAGACAAACCTTTCTCTTTGTAAATTTGCAAAATACCTAGCGTAATCCAGCTAAAGAAACTTTGGCGATGGCCTTACCTAAAAAGGGCTTAGAAAAGGACACAAACAACTGGTCAGACTTACGGAAGGGCTTTGTTCTGTGTAAATAAAAACAAAGTTGTCTGTGAACATCTAGCAAATGCAGTTTATATTCACCTTTGTTCTGAAAATTTGGGAAGAAAACAGGCAGGTTAATTGTTTGATTCAAAAACCACTTTTGGTACGAAAGAAGGGTTTGTGCGGAGAGAAACCCTGTCCTTATGGAAGATCAAGAAAGAGGGCACAGCAGACAAGGCCTGAAGTTCAGAAACACTCCTAGCCGAAGTAATAGCCACTAGGAAGGCTGTCTTCCAGGATAGAAACTTTAAAGACACTGAAACTGCAGGTTCAAATGGTGGAGCAACTAAGGCCTGAAGAACCAAAGTAAGGTCCCAAAAAGGGACAGGGTTCTTAACTGGAGGACGCAAAAGAAAAAAAGTGTCTTTAAGCAAAGCCTTACACAATCTGGAAGAAGCCAGGGCATTCATGTTCTTCTGTACATGAAAATTTGAAATAGCTGCCAGTTGTACTTTCACAGTGGAAAAACTGTCACCTTGTTGAAAAATGCTGGCTAAGAAATCCAGTACCGTGGATACAGGGGCCTTAAAAGGATCCAGCTTTCTCTGAGATGCCCAAATAGAAAATCGTTTCCATTTACTACGGTGAATCTTCCTAGTGGAAGACTTATGAGCCTCCACTAGAATAGCTTTCACTGAAGACAAAAAAACCGGGAAGAGTCCTGGCAATTAAGGGAATTGGAGCAACCAAGCTGTCAGCTTGAGGCTGTCCAGGTTGGACAGACTGATGCCCAAAGGATGAGAAATGAGATCCAGGCAGGGATCTAGAATCCAAGGAGGAGCTAGAACATGAAACCAAAGGAAGGGGAACCAAACCTGACTAGGCCAGAAAAGGGCACCCCAGTAGGCAGGCCTTTTGAAGAAACTTCAGAATGAGTGGTAACGGGGGAAAAGGGTACAGAAGCCTGGGAGGCCAAGCATGGACTACAGCGTCTCTGGGAGGGTCCCTTGGTGAGGAGATCAGAGCAAAGAACGCGCTGCACTTCACGTTGGAAGGAGATGCTAAGAGATCGCAGCAAGCCTGTCCACACACAAGGAAGATCTCCTCCGCTACCGACTGCTTCACAGACCACTTGTATGGCATCAGAATAGCCCGACTCAATTTGTCCGCTAAAATGTTGGAGCGTACTGGGATGTGCGTTACAATCAGAAACCAACTGGTGCAGATCGCCCACTCCCAAACTCTCATGGCCTCATGATACAGAGGGCAAGATCTGGTTTCTCCTTGTTTGTTGATGTACCAGATGTGTGCAAGGGTGGATAGAAATTGCGGCAGTCATAGATCCCAAGGCTCTGAGAACATCCAACGCTTTTGGTAACCTGGGGCCATGAATCAGTGAAACATGAGCCCTTACACTCTGGACCCTGTCTGGAGTTAGGAAGACTTTCAAATGAAGGATGCCCAGTCGTGTCCCAATAAAATCCAAGGTATGTACCGGATTCAAGAGTGACTTGGGAACATTGACCGTAATCCCTAACAGGGCCGCAAGATGTAGGAAGAAGTCTCTTGCCCTTGGGGGGGCAAAGGGGGGCAAAAACCCCCCTTGGGG
>NC_056739.1:1139992466-1140214966 GCF_019279795.1 Protopterus annectens
GGTCACAATTTTGCAATTGCACACTCCTTTTTGAAAATTTTTTTGGGCCATTCTTTTCAGGGTGGACTCTTGTATAACACAGCTCAGTCTAGAACACAGATCATACCACTTATCGGTACCTGCATTCACACTCCCCTGTAGTGGCCTTAGCTTCTGTGTGTCTGATAACTCTCGAAGTCGCTTCCACTGGACCGGAAAGACTTCTTCCTACCCTGAATTTAACCCAAACCAAAACTTCCTACTCAAAGGTATTAGCTGCACAGACTTTACAAACAATATGACAACCACTTACCCATACCACTAAAACAAACGCACATTAAAATATCCAGGATATTCAAATCTTACAATGGAACTCGTCCTCCATCATGAATGAACAAAATTTCCAAAACTTAGTGCTCCTCACCTACCCAATTTAATACTTTTTTCTATTCTCCTCCTTTCTCTTTCTTTTCATTGTGTTCCTTTACCTTTTCCTCCCATCTTACTCTTTCTTCCCTTTTTTGCTCTTTGTCAATAGATTCACAGGTTCACAGATTACTATGCTAGCTGCTCTTGCGAGCCATTTTAAGCCTAGCCAATTACCCCCTGTGAGATTCAAACCCTGTACCTTGTTTTTTGTAAGGCAAACACCTTAACCATTAGGCCATCCTCAATGTTAATACAGTCAAGCATGTTCATTTGCTGTATACTTTACAAAGCAATTATCTATATATAATCATTTAATGGTTTATAACCAGAGTAATTCTATCCTTTACTTACAGTAATTGCATATATATACTTGTATATAATCCTTATCGTGCTTTGTAAGCACAGTATTAGGTTATATTCAATGTAAGCAAACAACTTTTGTTTATTTAGTTTCCTTTTTTGGGGAGAGGGGCAGGCTGTGTGTGAAACTGGTACATCTTGATCATTGCTCTGCTCAAATTAGATTTAAATAAGTTGTATTAATTTGAACACTTTATGTCAGACAAGCCCCAACTGAAGCAATATGTTGCTCTTCTGCTTATGAGCAAACACTTACAAAAAAACAACAGTGGCGGATGTTGCATAGTATTTTCCAAGATTATAGAAAAAGCTTCCCCTTACAAACTGAGCAAGGCGGCTGTTAATTTCCTTCATCAATCTTTAAATACGAAAAAGATGAATACCAATATGGGTGTACAGTGGTCAGACTTCTTGCAATCCAGATGCTCAAAAGCCTGAACAAGTAAAGTAAGAACCAAGGCATGTCCAGTGCTATATCATCTAGACCTCAGAATGGGCCACAGTTATTTCCTCAGGTCCCAATTTTGGCATTGAACCTGTTGATATCTTATGGGTTTGAGAAAAGTGTGTTCCTGGACTACAGGTTGCCACAGTCTCAGCTTTTAAACTATTTTTATAATATAGTTACATATCTGTGAAGGGTGGGTGGTACTAATGCTGGAAAATGCTAGTAGTCAGTCTTGAAGATGACAGACGTCACAAGGTTCTAGTTCTTCGAATTCAAAATCCACAAGTAACTTAAATGGTGATAGAAGGTCTTGTTATGATTTTGGCTAAAAAGGACCGACAAATCTGATGCTTAAAACTTGTGGAATGCTGGCAATTCACAATACATCTTTGATAGAGATTTTTGAGCATAATAGCTTCAACAAAATGCAACTTTCTCTTACCTGACATCCATCCTGATTAATCCATTTATGTTGTACAAAATCTCTGTCAGAGTCAGGCAATCCGGCATGGTAGGCTAGAGCAGCTATACCCTTCTGTTGCATGATATTAGCCATTGTGTCACATTCATTTCTTGACAAGCAGTATACAATTCCAGAGTCACCTAAAACCACAAAAAAAAAATAATAATTAAAACAACCAAGAAAAAACTAAGTGATTTAGCTGTGAATGCAGTATGACAGATGGTCTTGCACACCAGACTGTACTCCATAACTATCCTTTTTCACTTTTTAAATCAAGCATCCTCATTAAAAGGAGCTGTGCTGCTTTAACTTGCTTTGTTAATTTGTTTCACTACAAAAGTAGGTTACTCCAGTTTTGACAGTACTCTTCACCTTAGCAAATGAGGAAACATCATTTAAAAATTGTTAAACACAAATTGCCCAAGACAGAGGTACACACTTGGCTCCAAAAGACAGATTAACTGTTGCAAATCCATCAAGAGATCTTCCAATACAGCAGGTAATCACGTAACTATGCCAATGTTATGCAGAATGTCTATCACAATGGAGAGAATCTTTAATATACACTTCACAAACAAGGCAACAGAAAGGAGACGGATGAAAAGGAAACAAAACGTCTTGAAGAAAGTTCTTCTAAAAGCAGCTCTGCTTCAGTATAAGGTACACTGGAGTGCCTGAAAAGCAAGCACCAGAATACAAGGTGGCCATGATGTGGGCTTGCCTGCTGTAAAATGTTATTATGAGCATGTTGCAAAGCCTAGAGTAAATGGTGTACCCTTTGACTGCATATGACAAAATCTTTCCAGTATGGTGGTGAAAGCACAATCTTACAACTAGTTTAATACTATCGGCTTAACAAAATGTCATCTTAACTATGGCAAAAAAACATGCTTTTTCTAGGCAGAACTCCTTAAATCTGGAATGTAATACTACGAGATTTGGTGTAAGAGTAAAAAAATAAAAAGCCTTTTCTTTTTTACAACTTTTGCAGAAGCTTTCAAACCTGGAATGGAAGAAGCAACACAAAGGAATTCAGGGAAGGCAAATTCATAGAGGTACAGGCTAAAAGAGATGGATAAAAATTGTACAGTGACAGCATATGCCATGATTAACAAAATACTGGGGTCTACTTTAGTGGAGATGCAAAACATTTTCACTTGTAAGTGTCCAAACAAACTGGACTGTGGCCCCATACAGCCAATTTATATTTACTACCCCTGAGGTTATACAAAATGAATGAAATGGACATTAAAAGAAAACTACCTTCCTCCTCCTCCTCCTCTTCAAGTTGAAGTGCAGTTATGTTAGGAGCTTATAATGACTGCAGAGGTTCCAGTAGATATTTTCACCATCCCTGGGGTGGATATCCTCCCTATCAGACATCAGTGCTATAAAGGAGAAATCAGCCAGTGCCGTATTCAGGTCTTTTTTATTCCAGGGATCAAAAGTCCATCTGTCCCCTAGGAAAAAAAAACATGACCAACCCTACTTAGAACTCTGATTAGGAGTAGCAGGGAGTGAATGGGGCGAGACATCTGGGCATTTTACCCACCACAACCCCAGATAGGTAAGAGAAGAGGGGTTAAAAGTTGGGAGGTACAGAGAACTGTAACAGTGATCTAACTCCATCTACTATTATGCTAAGATCGTAACACAACTGTACTATGTTCATCGGTCACTATTGCAGTAGTGAGTCTTGGGAAGACTCCCAAAGCTATTCTTGGGTGGGTGGATGGCAAGAGGACAGTGCTACACAGATAAGTCTCTGTAGAATAGAAGATGCAAAACCAGGTTCTGCTCTGTAAGTGGAGCAAAGCTGAAATACTTTGAAAGGTCTGAAGACTTGATCAAGTGACTTGTTTCCAGAAGAGACAGAGTTGTCACCCCTTTTAAAGCGGCTATGGCTGTTGCTTTCATCCTGATAGAATGTGACATTTAAGTGTTCAGAATCTGGGTGTAACAATAATAATGAAGGAATGGAGTTGGCTATCCCTTTTGATATGGTCTTTTTCTATAGAGGTTTCTCTTCCTTGCCCTCTGCTAAGTAAATCAAAAGTTAGTTTGCCTTGTTAGGGAACTTGGTCCAAGGTAGGTAGAATCTCAGTTGTCTGTGAACATCCAAGGAATACAGGATACTGTTTCTTTTGCTACAAGATTCTTGGAAGAACGTCCTAGTTAAACCAGCTGTGATAAAGCCTTGGGCATAAAGGTATGATTAGTCCTAAAGATTATGCTGTGTTTATGGAAGCTAAGAAAAGCTCCTTCCATATGAGGGCTTGGAACTCTCATATAGGCCTTGTAGAAGCCAAGGTGAGCAGAAGAGTGGTTTTCCAGGTGAGCATCTTAATGGGAGCTGAAGTGGCTGGCTCAAATAGAAATACAGTAAGCTTTTCCAAGTCTGAAGTCTCGGGTTGGAATGGGGAGTCTCCTGGGTGGTCTTGGGTGAAACATCTCCATCAGGATTTGTTTCATGTGAGCATGACAGTAAGCGGGGGCAAGAGAGGGCATTGGCAGTCATGCAGAAATAGAGGCATGTACCTCTTAATGGATGAACAGGACAAACTTTTGTACAGGGAAGACAGGTAATTCTAAGGCATGGGTTAATAAAACTGCTACAAACAACCCCTTGGTTTGGTACCATACAACAAATCTTTTACACTAGCAATACGAGACATCTTTGTACTTGGTTTTCTAGCTTCTTTGAGAATAGAGGTTACATCCTCAGTAAGTACATGCCTAGAGGGAATCTATAAGGAATTAAGACCAAATCTTCCAATCCGTGAGGTTCAGAGTTTTGAGATTGGGGTGAATGACAGATCCATTGTTCTGGGAAGAAGGTCCACACATAGTGTGAAAGTTCTGGTTCAACACCTACTGAGTGAGAACAGGAGAGAGTATCAGTGTTGTCTGGGCTTGTATGGTATAAGATGCAATCAGGATCATCCTTCTCCTGTCTTACCTGATTTTCTGCAATACCCTGAAGACGAAAGTAATGGGAGGGAAGGCATATACAGAAACAGGCCTGCCCAAGAGAAGGCGGCATCCATCTTCCACACTCCTCTATGAGGAGTTCTGGCAAAGAACATTCTCAACTGTTTCTTCTGAGTAGTTGCAAAGAGGTCTACTTTTGGCACACCCCACATGTGAAGTAGAGAAAGACCTCCCTTTACAAACAACCGTTCAGTGGGGTTTCAAGAGATCTGCTTAGGCAGCCTGCTAAAAGGTTCCTCTGTCCTGGGATGCAAGAGGCCGTTGGTGATTATTACAGCTGCTGGGCTCGCTGTCATTGTTCCACTGACAGCCTGCAATAATATCAAGAATTAATATTTCCTGTCTGTTGATATACCACATGATGTGGTGTCTGCCATGATTTTTATGGGTCCAGGAATTAAACTGCCTTTGAATGCTTTCATGGCTAGAATGACCACCACTGTCTCTTTTACCCTTATATGATTGTTTAACATGTACTTGCCTCACATCCACTGTACTCAATTTCCCAAGTGGGCCACCCCAGGCCAAGTCTCGGACATCCATGGTCAGCACCTGGCATGTCTCCAGATTCTGAACGGAATGCCTTGGTTCTCTCTCTCACCACAAGACCTATTTTTTTTTTTTAGGCAAGGGAATAGTGGAAAGGTAGTCTCTCTAAGGAGTGCTGGGGCTGGGACCAGCATGTTTTTCAGAAACCACTAACTTCCTCATGTGCAGCTTGGCCAAGGATATCATAAGGATGAAACATGCCATGTGCCTTAGGACTTGAGGAAATCTCTTACTGAAATGTAATTCTGGTTGCATATGTATCTGAAGTAACTTGAGACAGACAGGATTTTGTTGTGGGACAGAAAAACTTTATGTTGGACAGAGTCCTCATCTGCCCCCAAAATGTGACCCACGTAGAGGGGCATAACTGGGACTTTCAGGCATTTAAGGTAAGTTCTACCTTCGGAAAGCATTCCAAAATGGCTTGCATGCCTCTGTGGAACACTTCTAGTGATGCCACTTGTCCAGATAAAGGTAGATGTGGACAATTTTGGTCGTGCAAAAGGCAATGCCTGGTGATACATATTTGGTGAAAACCCTGGGTGCAAAACAAGAGAAATGTTAAGGTACAGAACTGAAAGTAGAATCTCCCGGTTCTGAATCACAGGAACTTTGCGTTTTTGTGCAATAGGAATGTGAAGATGGGCGTTCTTCATGTCAAAGATTACAATCCATGCCCCTGGATAATAAGTAGTAGCAGTCTAAAGAGGGTAAGCATTCTGAACTTTGGTACCACTAGAAATTTGTTTAGCCTCTAAAGGTCTCATATGGGCCTACATGACTGGGAATCAGGAGCAGCGCTGAACAGAATCTCGTACCAGACTCTCTTGAAGGAGCAACAAAATGAATCCCAGTTACAGAAGAGCCTCCCTAAGATGGAATTAGTTGTGTCTGTTGCTTTGGGACAGAGGGAATTCCTACAAAACTAGGAATCCTCCAAAGTTGAAAGGAGCAGCCTTTCCTTATAGTTTGGAGAACCCAATTGTCTGTGCAATTTGTTCTCAAGCTGATGTGAAGGAAAGCTTTGCCCTAGATTCTGGATTGGTTTTAGAGAGAAGATAGATGCGAAACTGAAGAGGGTGGGGTACTGAGGTGCTTGGACCATGCTGGGTCCTTAGACCCTCCCAGGAGTAGTGCGTGTGTTAGTTTGTCAATATTTATGAGACTTGGCCTTTTTCTTCTTGGAAGGTAAGGACTTTTTTTGCTTGGGAAGAATGGGTCAAGATGTAGTAGGATCACTTTTGCTGTACCTTGGAGGAGGGATTGCTGGAGTTCATTGACAGACTTTAGTCTTTGAAACACTTACTCAGCATGGGGTCCCATTAGATACTTTGTGCAAGGGAACATTAAGGAGCTCAGCTTTTACATGCTCTGACAGGGATTATTCTTCAGCCAAGCATATCTGCAAGTCACAGACCCCCACAGCAGCTGCCCCACACAATGCATCTGAGATATAATAGCCACATTTGTGTGAGTGTCTGGACAAATAGATGCTAACACTACAGAATTTCCGGATGGCTCTCTAAGCCCTTGTTGCAAATTCCCTCTACTTTAGATGTAATCTGCTCCTATAGTGAATCAAGGTATCTGAGCAAAGTACAGTTGTGTACACTTACCATAAATGTAGATGCTAGAGTGTATTCACTGTTGCAGTCATTACATTTGGGTAATCTGCTGGCAGTTTGCCATCAATCGGCCTGAATAACAAAGTCTTGGGTCCAGCGTCTGTTGCTGTCTCCTCTTCCATGATGTCAGGTCATCAGGGGTATAAAACATGCAGCCAATGCCATTTTAATCAGTTTTTCTTGCCCCAGATGTCAGGTGCCCCACAAATGGGGAGCATGAATATATATATATATATAAATAAACAGTAAATCTATAAATGCACCTTTAGAAACATAAAATTTACCTTCAACTAAAAGCAAATACACCACAAAGGCTTTTGAGTATAGTGAAGGAAAGAAAAGGTATAGAATGGGGGCTGGCGGGTGGGTAACCAGGACTGCAACAGTGAACACACTCGAACATCTACATTTGTAATAAGTGTACACAACTGTACTATGTTCATGTTTCGCTGTTGCAGTCATTACATTTGGGTAGAATCCCAAAGCTATGGATGGGAGGGTGGAACTAAACAGCATTAGGAGCAGCTATAAAGCCCTGCAGGACTGCAGTGGCAAAGCCTGCCCCGGATTTAGAGAAGAGAGGCAAATTATAATGCTTTGTGAACGTATGAACAGAGCTCCAAGTAGCAGCATATAGAATGTCTCTGGTTGGGACCCCTCTGAGAAAAGCTGCTGAAGTGGAGGCAGCCCTGGTGGAATGGGATCCGATTCCCTTGGGCACAGGGTTACCATGGTGCAAACAGCAGAAACAAATGCAGTGGCTTATCCATTTGGAAATAGTCTGCTTTGAAACAGCCTTCCCCTCTGATCCTGCAGCAAATGCTACCAGTAGTTGCGGAGACTTTCTTAGAGATTTTGTCCTGTTTAAGTAGAATCTTAGTTGTCTGTGTACATCCAGTGAATGCAGAATCCGCTCCCCCTTGTTCTGCGGATTTGGGAAAAATGTTGGCAGGTGAATAGTCTTGTTAAGACCCACACTGGATACTAACTTAAGCATAAAAGAAGGATTGGTCCTGAGGGCCACTTTGTCTGGGTAAAATATGATGAAAGGCTCCACTGCCATGAGAGCCTGTAGTTCTGAAACCCTTCTTGCTGAAGTGACTGCCAAAAGAAAAGCAGTCTTCCAAGATAGAAATTTTTATATCTGCAGTAGCTACTGGTTCAAAAGGAGGCAGGGTGAGGTTTTCCAGCACAAAATTGAGATCCTATGCAGGAGTTGGTGCTCTCCTGGGAGGTCTTAAGTTTTTGGCCCCTCTAAGATACTGTTTAAGCAGTGGATGAAAAAAGAGGGGAGGCTGTGTTGTAATGAGCCAAGATGGCAGAGGCATGGATTTTTATTGAAGAAAAAAATAAGCCCCCGTCAAGCATCTCAGTTAAGTATTGTAAAATCTGAGGAATATTGGGCTTTGCTGTGTCTATTCCTTGTGCTTGGTTCCAAGCACAGAATCTCTTCCTTATCAGCATAAGATTGTCTAGTACTAGGCCTTCTGGCTTCCAAAATGACATCCATCACAGATTTACTAAGAGGTGGTTTGAATAATTAGTTCATTAGCCATGCTGCAAGATTCAGAGTTTGGAGCTGAGTGTGCAGAATTTGATAGTTGTCCTGAGACAGTAGATGAGGTGTCTGAGGCAAGTACCACAGAGGAAGGTGCGACATATTCCTTAGAAGCAGGGTACCAGTGCTGGCGAGGCCAGTCAGTTACCAGCAAATACTCCCCATAGGTAGTAAAGGGTATAAGGCATAGGTATGTACCAGCAAGTAAGAGGAGAAAGAGGGAGGGTAACCTGGACTGCAGCGGTATTTACACTCGAACATCTACATTTATGGTAGGTACAAAAAGTACAGTTTTGTACCTACCATAAATGTAGATGTTAGAGTGCGCATACAGCTGCAGTCATCACACTTGGGTTATCCTGCCGTCAGGCGGGTCCTCGGTCGGCCGAATTTCAAAGTCTAGGTCCGGCGTCGGTTGTCGTCGCTTCTTCCCTGAAGTCAGTGCGGCAGGGGTATAAAAGAGGCAGCCAACGCCATTTTCTTCAGTTTTTCTTGCCCCAGATGTCAGGTGTCCCCAGAAAGGAAGGCAATACATGATGTTATGCAAACATACATAAGTAGATAAATCAGAACAGTAGTTGCAAGCAAATACACCATAAAGGAATACCCCCAAATAGGTTGTATGTTAAAGGTGTTTGTCATAAGCCCTGTCCTAAGAGGGGATGGAGGGAGGGTAACCTGGACTGCAGCTGTATGCGCACTCGAACATCTACATTTATGGTAGGTACAAAACTGTACTATGTTCATTGTGTATACGGCTGCAGTCATCACACTTGGGTAGAATCCCAAAGCTAAGTAAGGGTGGCTGATACTAAGCGGAATTAGGAGGGGCTAGAATGCCCTGCAGGACTGCTGTGGCAAAGCCCACTCTAGATTTTGAGTATAGTGGAAGGTGGTAGTGCTTGGTGAAAGTGTGCATTGAACTCCAAGTAGCTGCTTCCAAAATGTCCTTGGTAGGGACCCCCCTGAGGAAAGCTGCTGAGGTAGCTGTAGCCCTGGTGGAGTGGGATCTGATGTATACAGGCACTGATTTTCCATGAAATGAATAACAAAAACGTATGCAGTGGGCTATCCATTTTGAAATAGTCTGTTTGGAAATCGCCTTTCCTTGAGCACCTATAGCATAGGACACAAAGAGCTGCTCAAATTTCCTGAATGACTTTGTTCTGTCCAAGTAATAACGAAGTTGCCTGTGAATGTCCAAGGAGTGTAGTAGTCTCTCCCCTTTGTTCTGTGGATTTGGATAAAAGGTAGGTAAATTAATAGTCTGATTCAAAGCCACACTGGATACTACCTTTGGCATGAAGGTAGGGTTGGTTCGTAAGGAAACCCTGTCCTGATGGAAAATTATGAATGGTTGCACAGCCATGAGGGCCTGTAGCTCCGAAACCCTGCATGCTGAGTTAATAGCCAGAAGAAGGCTGTTTTCCACAACAAGTATTGTAGCTCTGCTGAAGAAGCCGGCTCAAAAGGAGGCAGTGTCAGCTTCTCCAATACGAAGTTGAGGTCCCAAGCTGGAGCTGGTGGTTTCCGTGGGGGTTTTATATTTTTTGCCCCTCTGTGGAACTGCCTTAATAGAGGATGTGAGAATAAAGGAGGATCCGTATTGTATTGTGCTGAAATGGCTGAAGCGTGGATCTTGATGGAAGAGAAGGAAAGGCCACTGTTTAACATCTCAGCTAGGTACTGTAAAATCTGAGGTATATTTATTACCCAAGGATTGTGGCCCTTAGCTTGATTCCAGGAACAAAATCGTTTCCATTTGGCGGAGTAGGTTTTTCTAGTAGAGGGTCTCCTGGCCTCCAAGATGACATCCTGTACCTCCTTGGAGAAGAGAGTCTGTTGGCAAATTAAGGTATTTTCCATGCAGCTAGATTTAGAGTTCTGAGCTGGCTGTGAAGGGTCTTGTAGTTGTGCTGGGACAACAGAAGAGGAACTTGAGGTAGGACCCATGGTGGTGAGTGTGACAGGCTCTTTAGGAGAGGATACCAGTGCTGATGTGGCCAGTCTGGAGCAATGAGAATCATTTGTGGCCTCTCTGCTCTGGTTTTTAATAGGACTTTGGTTAGTAGAGGTAGAGGCGGGAAGGCATAGACCGTCAATGCTGTCCAATTGAAAGAGTGTGCGTCCACTTTCCAGGCCTGTGGATGATAGATCCTTGAGCAGAATTTTTCCAACTGGCAATTTCTGTGGGTAGCAAATAGATCTATGTCTGGCTGTCCCCATGCTTGAGTTATCTTTGAGAAGACTTGAGGATGCAACTTCCATTCGTGTGGGTCTGTCATATTTCTGCTTAAGTTGTCTGCCAGTGTGTTTTCCTTCCCTGGCAGGAATTGTGCCTGTAGTTGAACTTGTAATTCCAATGCTGTGTTCCACAGGGTGATAGCTTGCCTGCACAGGGAGTATGAATGCGTCCCTCCCTGTTTGTTTATGTACCACATGACTGTGGTGTTGTCTGTCCTTATTAATAGCTGGCCCGGATGCAGTAGGTCCTTGAAGGTCATAAGAGCATTTTGCACAGCTAGCATCTCCTTTTGGTTAATGTGTAGGTGCATCTGTTTTTGGGACCATTTTCCCTGGATGCACTGATCTGCCATGTGTTCTCCCCAGGCGTAGTCTGAGGCATCTGTTGTGATGATTTGACTTGCTTGTGGTATACAAAAAGGGAGACCCGTGTTTCTTTGGCATGCTTGAGCCCACCACAAAAATTCCTTTTGAAGGCATGGAATGAGTGGTAAAATTGTTTCCAAGCTTTGGCTGTGTTGAGACCATAATTTTTTTAGGTACCATTGTAGTTTCCTCATATGCAGCTTTGCAAATGGTATTAGTAGGATGCAAGATGCCATGAACCCTATAGCCTGCAGGATTTTCCTTGCAGTTAGCCTGGTTAAAGTTGCCATTTTGTTGAAGTATTGAGACAGTTGCCCTTGTTTGTCTGGCGTGAGGTAAGCCATCTGGGCAGTTGTATTTAAGCTGGCACCCAGGAAAATTATCTGTTGAGAGGGTATTAGTTTTGATTTCTTTTTGTTCACTGTGTACCCCAGGCAGTTTAACAGTTTTATTACAAACGCCAGATGCTGCAATAGAATGTCCTTGCTGTCCGCTTGGATCAGGCAGTCGTCCAGATATGGGTAGATTTGTATTCCTCGTTGTCTGCAGAAAGCAATTACTGATGCCAGGCATTTCGTAAACACTCTGGGCGCAGTAGATAAGCCAAAGGGCAATGCAGAGAATTGATAATGGGTTGAACCTGCAAGAAATCTGAGGTATCTTCTGCAATCTTGTCTGATAGGGACATGCAGGTATGCCTCCTTGAGGTCCAACGTTACCAGCCAAGACTCCTTGCTCAGCATGGGAAGAAGCTGCTGTAATGTGAGCATCTTGAATTTTGGTACCTCTAGATATGTGTTTAGAATAGATAGGTCTAAGATGGGTCTCCAATCTTTGTCATTCCTTGGTACCACAAATAGTCTTGAATAAAAACCTTGACTTTGTTCTTTTGCAGGTACCTCTTGAATTGCTTTCATATCCATGAGGGCGGAAATTTGTTTTTGTGCCTCTGCCCATTGATTTTGTGGCAGGTTTGGCATGCCTCTCATTTTTGGAAGGGTGTGAAAGTGGAACCTGTAGCCTCTGTCTATTATATCCAGAATCCATTTGTCCTTTGTAACAATGTGCCAGTTCTTTGAAAATAAGGCCAGTTTTCTGCCCAAAGGTGCTGCCATTATAGCTTTGTTTGGCAGGCATAGGGGCAAGTCATTGTGTCTGTTTTCTAAATGACTGTAGTCTATCTTCTCCACCTCTTGGGGCTGGTGCTTGCCACTGCCTAGCTCTGTAAGATCCTTGAGGTTGTCTTCTACCCCTTGGGCGTCTGTATCTACCCCTTTGGGGTCTATCCCAGGCTGGAAAGGACCAATTTTATGAAGGCCAGTTTCTGCTGAAGCGTGGAGGCTGCACCTGCAAGAAATCTTTAACTGCTTGCATAGATTTTGCTTTTTCCTCCATTTTCTTTAGTACCTCCTCAGCTTTACACCGAACAATACATCTTTCTGTAGTGGTGCATCTAATAACTTTGCTTTGACATGATCTGGTAAGGTTTGCTCTTTGAGCCAAGCGTGTCTACGTATTACAGACCCCGTGACAGCAGCTCTACATGAGGCCTCTAAAGCATCAAAACCACACTGTAAAGTATGTTTCCCCATTTGTTCTGCTCCATGCAACAAATCCTGCAACCCCTTCAAATCTGGTTTTTCTGTTTGTGTCATTTTGCTTTTCAGCTGAGATAGCAAGAACTGCTGGTACTTTAACATATGAAATTGACAGTTTAATGCCCTCATGGTTAAAGTGGCTGATGTATACACCTTTTCCCCCCACCTTTCTAATGCTCTGGAATCGCTCTCTGAAGGTAAAGGGTTTTTAGCAGTAGAGGCCTTAATCCCCTTGGGACCCTGAGAAATAGTTTCTGGGTCAGCAATAGGGCTTTTATAAAGGAACTGGTGAGAATCAGGAATCCGGTAATATCTGTCTGGTTTAACAGGGGCAGAGGGTAAAGAGTCTGGATTAAGACTGGCTTCTGTGTACACATCATCCAAAATATCTAAGACAGGAGGAATAGCCAGTGGCCTTTGCTGGGGAAGCAGCAGAAATTCCCTGAGCCTTTTCTTGGAATCTGAGTAATCTTGGCCTTCCCAGTGGAAGTGCTCTCTCAATGTATGTAGGGTTTCCCCAAAAGGGTAGTCCTCAGGGGGGGAGACCGAGGGAATAGACTCCTCAGCATCAGTCTTCAAATGGGGAATAGGCATAATCCTGGTCCTCAGAAAGGTCTGAGGTAATAGAAGCCTGGTCTGAGTAAGGGAAGTCTTCCTCCAACCTGGGTCTTTTGTCTGAGGGGGGTTGAGAACCCCTGACGAGTGTAATCAAATCCTCAGCCATTTTAAGCATCTGTTTTTTAGGCATGGGGGCTTGAGAGGGGGTCTGAGGACCCTGTTTTTTAATTTTCACTGGAGCTTTAGATTTAGTGAACGATTTAGTAGAGAAGGTGGTAGGCCTGAAAACGCCTTCAGAAATGGCAGGCCTCGCTAAACTTTCCATTTCTCCAAGAGTGGCATTGGTATATGCAGTGGGAATGGAGACCGAGGAACCTGCGACCTCGGGTACTGAAGTCGGCGGTAAAATAGTTTCATCGGTAGTCAGGGGCTGCGTAGGCACCTCGCTGAGAACTGGAGAACCGGTAGTCGGCCTTAGCGTGATCTCAGTACTCGGTGCAGGCCTCGGATGTCTGTCCTTATCCTTGCGTTTTTTGCCTGAAACTGGCGTCGGTATATCCGACGACATGGTATAATTACATTTTTTGCCAAAATAATGAATGGCGAACTCCGCCCAGCGCTTAATAGTGCGCTTGTTAAACCTAGCACAAAAACGGCAGGCCGAGACGACGTGTTCTGGCCCTAAGCAAGGTATACAGTAAGAGTGAAAATCCTTATACGGTATTTGCTTCCCACAAGAAATGCAATTATTAACTTTGTCTGACATCGGTCTGAGGCAAGAAAAGTTTCCCCAACGGGGTACTTAACTTTAAAGAAGACTTCGGCTGAAATACTTTTCGTAAATCTCAGGAGCTGGCCGACCGGCACTTGCGAACTGCTTCTGCTTCGGGCACCGCGCGGCAAGAAAGACTGAAGAAAATGGCGTCGACTGCCTCTTTTATACCCCTGCCGCACTGATGTCAGGGAAGAAGCGACGACAACCGACGCCGGACCTAGACTTTGGAATTCGGCCGACCTAGTACCCGCCTGATGGCAGGATAACCCAAGTGCGATGACTGCAGCTGAATGCACGATGAACATCTGTACTATGTTCATAGTGTTACACTGCTGCAGTCATTACATTTGGGTGGAATCCCAAAGCTGAGGTAGGGAAGCTGGTTCTATAAGGCATTAGGGGTGGCTATAAGGCCCTGCAGCACAGCAGTGGCGAAGCCAGCTCTGAATTTGGAGTATAAAGGAAAATGGTAGTGCTTGGTGACGGTATGCACAGAACTCCATGTTGCTGCTTCCAAAATATCCTTGGTAGGTACTCCTCTGAGGTAGGCAGTTGAAGTGGCTGTTGCCCTGGTGGAGTGAGATCTAATGCTGCTAGGTAAAGGTTTCCCATGGTGAGAATAGCAGAAACGTATGCAATGTCCTATCCATTTGAAATAGTCTGTTTTGAAATGGCTTTGCCCTGTGCTCCTGCAGCATATGCTACCAATAATTGCTCAGATTTTCTGAAAGCTTTGGTTTTGTCCAAGTAGAAGCGTAACTGCCTGTGAATGTCCAAAGAATGTAGTAGTTTCTCCCCCTTGTTCTGTGGTTTTGGATAGAAAGTTGGCAAATGAATAGTTTGGTTTAGAGCCACACTTGATACCACCTTTGGCATAAACGTAGGATTAGTTCTTAAAGACACCCTACCCTGTCCTGGTGGAAAATGAGGAAAGGTCCCACTGCCATTTGTGCCTGTAGTTCTGAAACTCTTCATGCTGTTATTGCCAGTAGCAGAGCAGTTTTCCAAGATATGTATTTTAATTCTGCTGTGTTAGCTGGCTCAAAAGGAGGTAAAATTAATTTTTCCAAAACAAAGTTGAGGTCTCAAGTTGGGGTAGGTGCTCTACAGGGCAGTCTTATGTTTTTAGCCCCTCTGAGGTACTGTTTGAGCAAAGGATTAGAAAAAATTGGTGGATCCGTGTTGTAATGAGCAGAAACGGCTGAGGCGTCAATCTTGATTGATGAGGAGAGGCCGTTGTCCAGCATCTCAGTTAAATATTTAAGTATCTGAGGAATGTTTGGGACAAGAGGGTCAAGGCTGTGCACCTGGTTCCAGGCACAGAATCTCTTCCATTTATCCGAGTAGGCTTTCCTGGTGCTAGGCCTTCTGGTCTCCAGAATGACATCCATAACAGCTTTGGAGAGAGGCATTGCTTTGCTTGACTAAGGAATTTTCCATGCAGCTAGGTTTAAGTTCTTTAGCTGGCTGTGAAGTATCTGATTGTTGTGCTGCGTCAGCAAATGTGGGATATGAGGCAAAATCCAGGGTGGTTCTTGTGCTAAGTTCTTTAAGATTGGGTACCAGTGCTGGCGTGGCCAGTCTGGTGCAATCAGGATCATCTTTGGCTCTTCTTGCCTGGCTTTTATGAGTACCTTTGGAAGGAGAGGTAAAGGAGGGAAAGCGTATACTTGTAGGTTTTTCCATGCTTGTGGATGGTAACTCCTTGTGCAGAATTTCTGCAGCTGGCAGTTCATTGGGGCTGCAAACAGATTTATGTCCAGACTCCACCATTTTTGTGTCATCATTCTAATACTTGTGGATTTAATTCCCATTCGTGGGGATCCATGATGTTTCTGCTTAGGTCATCTGCCAGTGTGTTTTTCTTTCCTGGCAGGAATTGTGCTTGCGGATGAACTTGGTAGTCTACAGCTGTGTTCCACAAGGTCATGGCTTGGCTGCACAGGGGGTGGGAGTGCGTGCCCCCTTGCTTGTTTATGTACCACATAACTGTGGTGTTGTCTGTCTTTAGTAGTAGTTGTCCTGGATGCAGCAGGTCCTTGAAAACTATAAGTGCATTTTGTACATCTAGCATCTCTTTTTGATTGATGTGAAGATGCCTTTGCTCTGTGTGCCACTCGCCCTGAATACATTTTCCTGCCATGTGTGCTCCCCAGGCATAATCTGATGCATCTGTTGTCAGTGTTTGCCTGGCTGTGGGTTGAGTAAAAGGCTGTCCCTTGTTGAGGTGACAAGCTTGAGCCAATCAAAACTCCTGTTAAAGCAAGGAATTAGTGGTATAACTGTTTCCAAACTTTGACAGTGTTGAGACCATACACTCTTTAGGTACCATTGTAGTTTCCTCATATGCAGTCTGGCATATGGAATTAGTAGTATGCAAGATGCCATGTAGCCCAAGGCCTGCAGAATTTTTCTTGCAAGGAGTTGGGTCTTTATTGCCATCAATTGAAAGTATTGAGTCAGTTGTCCTTGCTTATCTGGCATGAGATAAGCCATCTGAGCCATTGTGTTCAAGCTGGCACCCAGTAATATTATCTGTTGTGAGGGCACTAGTTTTGATTTTATTTTGTTTACTGTGTACCCCAGGCAACTTAACTTTTTTACGAACGCCAGATGCTTTAGAAGAATGCCCTTGCTCTCTACTTGAATCAGGCAGTCGTCCAGGTATGGATAAATCTGAATTCCTTTTTGTCTGCAAAATGCAATTACTGGTGCCAGGCACTTTGTGAAGACCCTGGGCGCAGTAGTTAAGCCAAAGGGCAGTGCAGAGAATTGATAGTACATTGAACCAGCTAGAAATCTGAGGTATCTTCTGCAGTTTTGACTGATAGGGACATGCAGGTATGCCTCCTTGAGGTCCAAAGTCAGGAGCCAAGCTTTCTTGCCCAGCATGGGAAGAAGCTGCTGTAGTGTCAACATTTTGACTTTCGGAACATAAGTGTTTAGAGAAGAAAGATCCAGAATGGGCCTCCAGGCCCTTGTCCTTTCTGGGAACCAGAAAGAGTCTTGAATAAAATCCTTGTCCTTGCTCCTGTGGTGGTACCTTTTGAATAGCTCTCATGTTCATGAGTGCTGTAATTTGTTTTTGAGCCTCTGCCCAATGATTTGGTGGCAGATTTGGCATTCTTTTTAACCTTGGCAAAGTGTGAAATTGGAACCTGTAACCTTGAGATACAATGTTCAGAACCCATTTGTCTTTGGTGATGCAAAGCCAATTGTGATAGAAAAGTGCCAGTTTTCCTCCTATGGGGGCTGCCAAGAGAGAACTGTTTGGCAGCTGTAGTGGGAAGTCATTGAGGCTGCTTTTTATAAGGTTGTGGCCCGTCTTCCCCTTCTTTCTGGCCTGGTGTACTCCACTGTCGAGGCCTCGGACGTCTGTATCTGCCTCTTTGAGGTCTGTCTGTGATTGGAAAGGACCAATTCTTTGTTGGCCAATTTCTGCTAAAATAAGGAGGCTGAACCTGTAAGAAATCCTTCACCGTTTGCATGGATTTTGCCTTATCCTCCATCTTCTTTAATACCTCCTCTGCATTAACTCCAAACACATCCCGCTGCAAAGGTGCGTCCAATAATTTTTCCTTAACATGATCTGGTAATGTATGTTCCTTTAACCAAGCATGCCTTCTAATGACAGAGCCTGTAACTGTTGCTCTACAGGAGGCCTCTACGGAATCAAACCCACATTGCAAACTATGTTTTCTTACTTGTTCAGCTGCATGCAATAAATCCTGCATTTCTATAAAATTAGGAGGATCTGAATCTGGAAGCATCTTTTGTTTCAACTGAGACATCAAAAATTGCTGATATTTTAGCATGTGAAACTGGCAATTTAAGGCTCCCATTGCTAAAGTTGCAGACGTATATACTTTCTTTCCCCATCTGTCAGAGGGAACTGGATTTTTTGCTGATGAGGCCTTAATCCCTTTGGGTCCCTGAGAAATAGTTTCAGGGTCAGCAACAGGGCTTTTATACAGAAATTTGTGAGAGTCAGGGACTCTAATATCTATCAGGTTTAACTGGGGCTGGAGGTAAGGAGTCATGGTTTAAGCTGGATTCAGAGCACACATCATCCACAATATCTAACACTGGCGGAATAGTAAGGGGTCTGTGTTGAGGCAACAAAAGGAGGTCTCTGAGCCTTTTTTTGGATTCTCAGTAATCCTGGCCTTCCCAATGGAAATGCTCCCTCATGGTATGTAAGGTCTCCCCAAAGGAGTAGTCCTCAGGTGGAGAGGCTGATGGAATAGATTCCTCAGCATCCGAATCCTCATAAGGGGGTAAGGAATATCCTAGGTCTGAGGATGAATCTGAAGAAATGGACACCTGGTCGGAAGATTCATAATCTGCATCCTGTCTGGGCCTTTTATCAAGAGGGGGATGGGACCCCCCTGATCGGGGTGATTAGGTCTTCGGCCATTTTGAGCATTTGTTTCTTAGGCATGGAAGCCTGTCCTGGAGAATGCTGTATCTGTTTTTTTGTTTTTAATGGGGCCTTAGACTTAGTAGAGGGTTTAATGGTTAACTGGGTAAGTCTGAAGACACCCTCTGAAGCTGTGGATTGCTCAGCTACTTCGGTTCCCTAAGAAGGGTTAGTTTTGGTAGGCTGAAAACACAGCGTCCGAAGGCCCAGCCAGTTACATGTGGGAGTCAGAGGCGGTCTGTGGTTCTGTGGATGCGGTCATCAGGGGCTGCGTAGGCACCTCACTGAAAACCGGAGAACCGGCAACCGGCCTAGAAGAGGCCTCGTCGTCAGTTTTGGGCCTCGGATGCCTGTCCTTGTCTTTGCGCTTTTTATGTAATCCGGTCATCGGAAGTTCCGACGGCATGGTGTAATTGAATTTTCTACCAAAATGTGTCGGGCAAAAATCAAAACTACGTTTAATAGTGCGCTTGTTAAACCTACCACAAAACCGACAACCAGTGACGTCGTGGTCTGGGCCTAGGCATGGAATACAATAGGAGTGGAAATTCTTATGAGGTATTTGCTTCCCACAAGAAATACAGTTATTAACTTTTATAGACATCGGTCTGAGACAAAAAAGTTTCCCCAACGGGGTACTTAGCTTTGTAGAAGACATCGGTTCTGAATTTGGAATGAAAATCTCAGGAGTCAGCCGACCGGCACTTGCAAACTGCTTCTGCTTCGGGCACCACGCGTCAAGAAAGACTGAAGAAAATGGCGTCGGCTGCATCTTATATACCCCTGTCGCACTGACGTCAGGGAGGGGGCGACAGCAACAGACGCCGGACAAAGACTTTGGAACTCAGGCCGACTGGGGAACCGCCTGAAAGCAGGATAACCCAAGTGTAATGACTGCAGCAGTGTAACATGATGAACATCTCCCGAAGAATGAGTCAGAAGGTCTGGCACTGGGTCCAGAACCCAAGGTTCTTCCACTTGGTATTGCTGTAGGAAGGGGAACCATATCTGCAGAGGCCAAAACGGGGCTATTAGAATAACAGTCCTTCCCAGGCTTTTGGCTTTCTGTAAGAATCTGGGAATCAGAGGAATTGGAGGGAAGGCATATTAGGAGACCCAAGGGCCAATCGTGTACAAGTGAGTCCCTTGGGCTGTCCCCCGGTAGGGGGTACAGGGCGAAATAGCTTCTGCATTTTGCATTCAGCAGGGATGCAAAAAGGTTGCAGCAAGGCTGGCCCCATCTGTGGAATATCCTTTCTGCCACTCGTTCTTTGAGGGACCACTCGTGGGGCAATAGAATGGCTCTGCTCAGTTTGTCTGCTATCATGTTGGATGACCCGGGTATGTGCGCTACTATCAGAAAGCGCCCGGTGGATACAGCCCACTGCCAAAGTCTCAGGGCCTCTCAGCATAAGAGGTAAGACTTGGTTCCCCCTTGTTTGTTAATGTACTAGACTACCGACGTTGTCTGTCTGTATTGCAATCGTATCTTGAGGTAGAGAGTCGTGAAAGTGTTGCAACACTAGAAACACTGCTCTCAACTCTAAGACATTGATGTGCAAATGAGATTCCATGTCTGACCAAGTGCCTTGGACAGTTCTTCCCTGAAAAAGCCCCCCCCCCCACCCTATCAGGGAAGCATCCGTGGTCACTGTGGCTGTGGGAGGGGGGAGTATAAATGGGCGACCTACAGTAACTTGATGGCTGTTCAACCACCAAAGAAGGTCCTTTTTGCAAGCATTTGTCAGAATACTCTTGTGTGACATTGGAAGCTGCTGATAACACCACTGTGTGAATAGTAGCCATTGGAGTATCCTCATGTGCATTCGTCCCAGAGGAACCGCTATAAGTGTAGCTGCCATGTTGCCTAGCAGCTTCAGGACCTGGAATGCTGGAACTCTCCTCTCCATTAACAACTGGGACACTTGACTTTGCAAAGATATTACTCTTTCTAGAGGCAATCTGACCAGGGAGGTGGTGGTGTCTAGATCTGCTCCTATAAAGGAAATATGCTGCGACGGCAATAAAGCAGATATTTAGAAATTTAAGGTTATGCCCAACCTGGAACACAGGTTGATAGTGTAATCTCTGGCGCAAATTAGTTGATGCCTGGTGGTGGTGGTGAGGAGCCAGTCATCAAGATATGGAAACATCCAGAATCCTAAATGTCTCAGGTGAGCCGTGACCACTGCCACACATTTGAACACTCTGGGGGCTGTGGTGAGACCAAAGGGCAGAGCTCAGAATTGGTAGTGACTGGCCCCCAGCCGGAAACGCAAGTGATCTCTAGATGGCCTGGCCATTTTGATGTGGTAGTACACTTCTTTGAGATCTATAGAGCACATCCAATCGCCCGTTTCGAGAAACGGAATCATCGATTGAAGCGTGACTATCCAGAACTTTTCCTTTTTGACAAAGGTATTTTAGTTTGCTGAGGTCTAAAATGGGTCTCCAGTCCCCTGTTTTCTTTGGAACTAAAAAGAACCTGGAGTAAGTTCTGGATCCTATCTGGTCCACCAGGACTGGCTGGATGACTTTTTTCTAGCAGCCTTTGAATTTCTATGGTTGCTAGATTCTGCAGACTGGGTGGAACGTCAGGGATTCTTGTACGAATGAAAGGGGATTCTGAAAAGGGAATGATGTAACCTCTGGTAATTATGCTTTTTACCCAAGAATCACAAATTCCTAGCCAGGCGCCTGGGTATAAAGCTAAGCGCCCCCCCCCCCCCAACCCCCTGACTGCCTCCAGAGCAGGACGGTCAGGCCTCCTCTCAGGAGCGATGATAGGGCTTGCCAAGGAACTGCTCCCTGTCACCCTGGTTCTGCAGACCCTCTCTGCTGCCTGGGTGGCGTCTACCATTATACCCTCCTCCTCTGCCCCTGGAGGGGGGTTCACTACGTGTCTTCTGGAAAGCTCCATGGGGACTTTTGAAACCACATTTTTCCACCTTACTGCCTTTTGGGGTATGGTCTAGTAGGGGGTGGAAAAACGGACTCCTACAGCAGATAGAGTCTTTCCTTCCAGCTCTCACCTAGTGAGGGTCTCCTTGACTTTAGGCCAAAACATGGAAGAGCCATCAAATGGGGTATGAACAAAGGAAGACTTGAAGGCTTCCGCAAAGGAGCATAAGCGCATCCAGGATTGTCTCCGCAGCGCTATCAGTGACCATGCTGCCCGGCTCGATCCATCGGCTGCATAAGAAATAAGCCGCATGGATGAGTTCACAATAGAATTAAGGGTGTTGAGCTGTGCCGTTACTTTCTCTGAAACAGCATCATCTGTTTGGCTCTGTAGAGTATCTCCAAGCACTTTGAGGAGATCTTGCTGAAGACAAGTAAAGTGGGTCAAACAGTTGAGCGACCTCATTGCAAATGTCGCAGAACTAAAGATGTTTCCCTTATCTGTCCATAGTCCTAGAGTCCTTATTAGGAGGATGAACAGCAGAAGAGGTTTCTGACATCTCTTTCTTGGTGGCCGCTGCCACCACCATGGCATCAATGGGGACTCCCTTCGTAAGAAAAGACATGTCTTGAGGGGAGGTGATAAATTTGTTGGGCCTCAGAGGACCGGTTCCATGGAATCAGGAGACTCCCACACCCTTCGAGCGACCAAGTCCATTAATTCGTCAAAGGGCGAAGAAACCCAGGAGGTGGAAGGTTGAGACCCAAAGACCTTCAGGAGCACAGACTCATCCTCAGTAGGGGTAAGGGACTGCCAGTCACTCCCTACCTTAATATTTCCAGGATGTCTGCAAATGAGACATCCTCAGAGGAGGACCGTGGGGACCCTTCTGATTCCTCTAAGTCGGTGTCTGATGTTAAGGATTCCTGAGGGGAATCAAAATGCCTCCTTTTGCACAGTCTTTTTTCTGGGGACTTTATCAGTGGGGGCGTCTGGTGAAGTCTCAGTCAAGCAGGGGTCACCCAATGGGGTTACCTGAGGCTCTGGGTCTCGACGCTTGGTGGGTACCTGTGGTGTAGGGACAGAATGCGGCCGTTTGGGGGAGGAAGAGGAAAGATCCGAAGAGGTAAGGGTCTTAGCAGACATAACCCTCCTCATGGCATCGAAGGCACCGGTTTCCCGACCCAAGGAGTCTGCCAGATCCGAAGACTGCAACCTCCCAGGGGCTGAGACCACAGGCTCTGAACCAGAGGATGGAACCAAACTCATCTGTGCCAAAGCACCGAGAGGGAGAGTCGGAACCAAAGCGCCTGTTCGACTCTCTCCCCCGCAACCAGCGACAGAATGTCAGCTCAGAGACTCTTCGATCGGAACCGAAGAAGTCAAGGTCGACTGAGCAGAAGGCACTGGAACAGGCCGCTGCTCAGAGGGTTCCACCACTATTGGATCCTCTTTTTCTGGCTCCGAAGGCTCAACTGTCCTCGAAGGAGGAGCAGAAATCGTGGCGGGGGGGGTCGTAGGCTTTGAAGCCAACTGGGTCGAAGCTGAAAGCCATTTGGCCAGGGCCGGGTTCACCAAAAGTCTCTGCACCACACGGTCCACATCAATGTTGGAAAGGGTAATGGAAGAATGGGTCGAAGGAGCTGAAAAAGCCACCAACTTAAGAATCAGGGACTTTAAAATCTTAGACTCCAACACAATGACTTGGCTCAGAGATAAGATCTCGGTGCACAGCTCCAAAGGCTGTGGAGCCGGTGAACGAGTCTTTCCAGAGGTGCTTGGAACAGAAGACTTATGCTACGATGACACCTTAGAAGACTTCGATCCCTTCGAGGACTTGGAGGTCTGGTCAGTCTGGTCTAAAGCTTCCTGGAAATCTGGCTTCAACAGCCCTTTATCAACCAATTTCCTTCACCTCTCTAATAAAACCTTGACACTGAAAGAATGGCAGATAGAGCAATCTTCTTGTAAATGTAGTGGACCCAAGCAGTACAAACAAGAAACATGATTATCAGTGATGGACATCTTTTGCCCACAGTCACATCTTTTAAAACCAGATTTTTTTCCTCCAACATTATAACAATTACAACAAATATCAGATCTCTGATAAGCATGGACTCCTTAGAAAGTTCAGATCCCTGAACTGTAATGACTATAAAAAGAATGTTACACAAAAAGTTCAAATACACTAATTCTAAGAAATATAAGGGGATAGGGAATTAAATTTGACAGAGCCCTGTCAAGTAAATGCAACTCAAGAACGGCTAAAGTCTAGGTGCAACCACTCCTAATTAGAAGACAATAAATAACTTTCAATCCACTCACCAAACAACAGATGAAATATGTGAAGTCTCACTCAATTCACTAATTATAGTCTAATATAGACTAGATAATTAGAATGAACATGTTCTAATATTATTTAATTGAGTATGTTTTTAGTTTTGTATGTTCATAAGTTAGTTTGTTAAGATAAGAGTGAGAAATGTATTAAATAGAATGTATATGTTGCTTAGCCAGTTAAACGCAATATATATTCTCTAGTTGAGACTGTTTAAATAAGGAGAACTAGAAATATTCACAGAGGAATTATTAATTAAATAATTCATTGATAATTTATCAATAATACTTAATAACAATGAGTTGAATCTCTGTAATATTCTATAAAATTTCCTGTCCAGTTATGGCTGTTTATATACTATTACCAACTGGACATGCATTGATCATAAGTTTATTATAATTTATTAGAGTTGAGATTTTTTACAAACTACAATGAGGTAGTTTTTTATATAATACATGTTCCTACTAAACATTTTTTATGTTTATTATGGTTTCATGTATTGATTATTAGGAGGTTTGTCACATAATTAGGTTATACAAGCACAATGATTACTCGGTATTTTTATCTAGTTATTGAATATTTAGAATATATTGTAGTAAGGTTAACTAAGAATAATGTCATGTAATATGGTCTATGAAAAGTTTACAAATTCATTAGTTTTAATAATATTATTGAAGATGAAATATAAGGTTATTTCATTTTGTAATACTTAAGTGTATTATAATAAGAGCTTAATACACAGAATAGAGTTCCAGCGCAAGATGTGAACACCATGGCAAGACGGTCTTTGCTAGCTCACGGAAGTGAGTTTTGGCACTAACGTAATGGCGTACCAGAATAGAGGAGAACGTTCATACCAGGTTAAGGACAATTTGGGTAGATGTTGAGAACAGCAAGGATCAGTAACTGTTTTTAGGTTTTTAGTGCAGCTTGTAATTCCGTATACTACAACAGATGAAGTCTCTTGTTTAAAGACAGGTAAAGTTACGGAAATAGACAACAAGGATAAGTTTTATTTCAAAATTTCATTTGAATGTTTTTATCAGTATGTATGATGCCTTCGGTGCAATGTCTGAAAAGCAGTATTGAAGCTTTTGCAAAGAACACTTGCTTAAAAAGCATATGAATTAGAAGCGATGTTTTGCATTGATTCAGTACAGACATTAGTCTAAAGGGGACTGTTTTTATTTAAGAAATCTATGTGTTTTAATAAATTGGGTATGAGTTTTTGATAAATGAATATTATCTGTACTTTCAACATAAGCAATACTGGATTACTGTATCCAGTTAGATAAGTATTTGGAAGTTATTGTTGCATTTAGTATTAACAACAATGATCGCAATCATTTGTAATAACAAGACTGCTGAGTGAATGCTTGAGTTTGTTTAATTGGTGAAGATTTGTTATTGGATGCTGACTACTATTTGAACAGAGCATTTTTAGCAGTTTAATTGTGATCTGAAGAAGCGTGCCCAGAGCACGTGAAAGCGCTTATCCTTTTGTTTTATACTGAAATAAAGAAGATTGTGCTCTTACTTCTCGTGGTGTGTCCTGAGGTTTTCGTTTGGAATAATTATAGTCTAATAAGAAATTTTAAATTCTTTAAATATAACAAAGAAGGTTACTCGCCCGAGCTTCCTCCGAAGATAGTGTGATCCGTTGCAGCAGCAAACTAAATCTGGGGTTGGTAGGAGAGCATCATGGGATAGGGACTGTACCTAGAGCTAACTCAAAGATCTTCAGCCTGGAAAGTGGAGCCAATGGATCGGCTCCGAACCCACGTGTAAAGAACAAACAGTGAGCTTGAACAACTTCACATATTAGGTTTGCAATTTCATGCTTTGGGGACCACTCGTGTGGCATTCAGAATTGCCCTGCTTAGCTTGTCTGCTATCACACTGGATTTCCACGGGATGTGCGTCGCAATCAGAAAGCATTGAGAAGAGATTGCCCATTGCCATACTCTTACAGCCTCTCAACACAAGGGGTAAGATTTGGTTCCGCCCTGTTTGTTGATGTACCACAATACAGACATATCTGTTTGAATTGCAATTGTCTCAGTAGGAAGAGTGTCCTGGAGTGCTTGCCACGGCAGAAGCACCGCTCTAATATCTAGGACGTGGATGTGCAAGTGGTATTTGTGTTGTTGCCAAGTTCCTTGAACAGTCTGTCTGAGATAATGCCCCCCACCCTATCTGGGAAGCATCCACGGTCACTATGGCTATAGGCTGAGGAAGGCCAAACGGTCTGCCTATCTCTACCTGTGTAGACTGAAGCCACCACTGAAGATCCTTCTTGCATGTATCCGTGATAAGAATTTCATGGACATGGGTAGATCCTGCATGGACCATTGAGCAAAGAGTAGCCACTGTAATATCCTCATATGGAAGTCTGCCTAGGGAACCAATGTTATTGCCACCATCGATCCAAGTACTTTGAGAACAAACTTTGCTTGTATGTTTTTCCTTGTGATCAAATTTGAAACCTGACAATGTATGACTGATGCTCTCTCGAGGCAATTTTGCTATCATGTCTTTTGTATCCAAGTCTGTTCTTATAAATGTAATACATTGAGAGGGCAACAAGGCAGACTTTTCGTAGTTTATAGTGATGCCTAGCTGTGAGCACAGATGAATTGTGGTGTCCCTTGCCCTAGTTAGTCAACGCTTGGTGGTGGCGGTAAGGAGCCAGTCGTCTAGATATGGAAACACAGAATCCTAGACGCCTCAGGTGAGCCGTAACTACTGCCATACATTTAAGTGAACATTCTGGGGGCTGTAGTGAGGCCAAAAGACAAAGCTCTGAACTAGTAATGACCGACTCCCAGCCGGAAGCGTAGATACCTCCTGGATCGCCTGTCCATCTTGATATGGTAGTACGCATCCTGGAGGTCGAGGAGCACACCCAGCTGTTCTTTTCCAGAAAAGGGAGTATGGACTGCAGTGTCACCATCCAGAATTTCGTTTTCTTGACAGACATGTTCAGTCTGCTAAGAACCAAAATGGGCCTCCAGTCCCCTGTTTATTTGGAACTAAAAAGAACCTTGAGGAAGTTCCGGATCCAATTTGGTCTACGGGGACTTTTTGGATGGCTCGTTTTTCTAGCAACCTCTGAACTTCTAGGTTTGCTTGATCCTGTAGATGGGGTGGAACCTCTGGGATTGACTTTTGCTTTCTGGGGAGGTGTGATTGGGAGAATGGAATGGTGTATCCCCTGAATATTATCGACTGCACCCACGTGTCGTTTGTGATACTTTGCCAGGCTTATGGGTACAGTGACAATCTGCCCCGGACTGCCTCCAGAGGTGGACTGGTGGGCCTCCTTTCAGGAGCACTAGAAGGGCCTACCAAAAAAAGTATCTGTCACCCAGGTTCTGTCGGCCCCCCTCTGCCACGAAGGTGGCGTCTCCCATTATTGTTTCCTCCTCAGCCTCTGGGGGAAAAAATTACCACGTGCATAAGACTAAACTCCCTGGGATTTCCGGAACCACGTTTTCCCACCTTTCTGACCTTTGGGATAAGGTCTAGTATGCATGGAGAATTGTATTCCCACAGCAGAGAGGTTTGCCTTCTTGCTCGCACCTTTTTACCTTAGGCCTGAACAATGATGAGCCATCAAATGGGGCGCTGGTAAAAGAGGACTTGAAGGGCCCCGCAAACTCACAAAGGCGCATCCAGGAATATCTACGTAAGGCAATTTTGGTGCCTGCTGCCCTACTTGCTCCATCGGCCACGTAAGAGATGAGCCGAATGGAAGAGTTGACTATAGAAGTTAAGGTCGCATACTGGGAAGCAGCCTTGTCTAAACCTCTCGCAGCTGTAGGATCCTGGACAGCATCTCCCAGCTCTTTGAGGAGATCCATTTCACTCACCTACAGAGGGAACAAATAATTCAGTGACCTAAGGATTAAGGACTCTGACAAAAAAAAACACGCTTCCTGTATCTGTCCATCGTACAGGATTCCTTGTTCAGCAGATGGACAGAAGAAGTTACTGCTAATTCCTTCTTAGTGGCTACTGCAACCACCATAGCGTCAACTGGAAGACCCTTAGTCAAGAAGAGCTTATCCTCTGGCGCTGTGATAAACTTATTGGGTCTCCTTGGAACTGGTTACATAGATTCTGGAGAGCTCCATGCCATTCGACTCACCATCTCCAGTAGCTGATCGAAAGGAGGAGACACCCAAGAGGTGGAGGGTCGGGAGCTAAATGCCTCCAGGTACACAGACTCATCTTCAGAAGGGGAAAAGGGATTTCCAGACACCCCTCTGCTTGAGGATTTCCAGGATGTCTGAAAAAGAGACATCCTCCGAGGGGAAAAGTACAGTTGTGTACAGTTACCATAAATGTAGATGTTAGAGTGTATTCACTGTTGCAGTAATTACATTTGGGTAATCTGCTAGCAGGTTGCACTCAGTCAGCCTGAATTCCAAAGACTTGGGTCCTGTATCAGTTGCTGTCTCCTCTTCCATGACGTCAGGTCGTCAGGGGTATAAAACATGCAGCCAATGCCATTTTCTTCAGTTTTTCTTTCCCCAGATGTCAGGTGCACCCAAAAAGGTAGCAAAAATATATAACTATAGATATATATATATATATATATATATATACATGCATCAATATAAACTTTACCTTCATCTACAAGCAAATACACCACATAGGTTGTAGAAGATAGAGAAGGAAAGAAACTCCAGAATGACTGGGGGATGGTGGGCGGGTTAACCTGGACTGCAACAGTGAATACACTTGAACATCTACATTTATGGTAAGTGTACACAACTGTACTATGTTCTTCGTGTTTCACTGTTGCAGTCATTACATTTGGGTAGAATCCCAAAGCTATGGTTGGGAGGCTGGAGCTAAACAGCATTAGGAGCGGCTAAAAGGCCCTGCAGAACTGCAGTGGCAAAGCCTGCCCTGGACTTGGAGTAGAGAGGCAAATGATAATGCTTTGTAAAGGTGTGAACAGAACTCCAAGTAGCAGCCTCTAGAATGTCTTTGGTTGGCACTCCTCTGAGAAAGGCTGCTAAAGTAGCAGCAGCTCTGGTGGAATGAGACCTAATGCCCTTGGGCACAGGTTTACCATGGTGTAAGTAGCAGAAACAGATGCAGTGGCTTATCCACTTTGAAATTGTCTGCTTTGAAATAGCCTTTTCTTCTGATCCTGCAGCATATGACACTAGTAATTGCTCAGTTTTTCTTAGAGCTTTAGTCCTGCTCAAGTAGAATCTTAGCTGTCTGTGTACGTCCAAGGAATGCAGAATTCTCTCCCCCTTGTTCTGCGGATTTGGATAAAAGGTTGGCAGATGAAATGCTTGGTTAAGAGCCACAATGGAAACCACCTTAGGCATAAATGTAGGATTTGCCCTCAGGGACGCCCTGTTTGGGTGAAATATGATAAAAGGCTCTACAGCCATGAGGGCCTGTAGCTCTGAGACTTCTTGTTGAAGAAACTGCTATTAGCATAGCTGTTTTCCATAAGAACTTTAAATCAGTGGTAGCAGCTAGTTCAAATGGAGGCAAGGTGAGTTTTTCCAATACATAATTGAGGTCTCATGCAGGCAATGGTGATCTTCTAGGAGGCCTTAAAATTTTAGCTCTTCTAAGATACTGCTTTAGTAGAGAATGAGAAAAGATTGGTGGCTCTGTATTGTAATGAGCCAAAATGGCAGAGGCATGGATTTTAATTGATGAGAAAGATAGGCCTTTGTCAAGCATCTCAGTTAAGTATTGTAATATCTGAGGAATATTTGGTTCTGCTGTATCAGTTTCTTGTGCTCGATTCCAAGCGCAGAATCTCTTCCATTTATCAGCATAACATTTTCTAGTACTAGGCCTTCTGGCTTCCAAAATGACATCCATCACAGCTTTACTGAGAGGAGTTGTTTGTATAACTACACGATCAGCCACGCCGCCAGGTTCAGTGTCTGGAGTTGATTGTGCAGGATCTGATTGTTTTGCTGGGACAGTAGTTGAGGTCTAAGGTCCAAGATGGGTATTGATGGGTATTGAGACAAGTTCCTTAGTACTGGGTACCAGTACTGGCGGGGCCAGTACAGGGCAATTAGCATCATCTTTGGTTCCTCTTGTCTGAATTTTAGGAGGACCATGGGAAGAAGAGGCAGAGGTGGAAAGGCACAAACTGATAGTTTTTTTCCAACTGAAGGATAGGGCATCCACTTTCCATGCTTGTCTGTGATAAGTCATTGTGCAGAATCTTTTCAATTGATAATTTTGAGGAGAGGCAAATAGATCTATGTCTGGGCTCCCCCATTTCTCTGTTATCATGCTGAAGACTTGTGGATTTAGTTTCCACTTGTGAGGGTCCATAAGGTTTCTTCTTAAATCGTCTGCCAGAGTATTTTGCTTTCCTGGCAGAAATTGAGCTTGAGGATATATTCGGTAGGTCAAAGTTGTGACCCACAGTGCCATGGCTAATCTGCAAAGGGGGTATGAGTGTGTGCCCCCCTTGCTTGTTTATAAAACACATGACTGTGGTGTTGTCCATCTATCAGTAGTTGTCCTGGATGAAGTAAGTCCTTGAAGGCTGTTAGGGCATTTTGAACAGCTAGCATCTCTTTCTGGTTTATATGTAGATGCATTTGTTTTGTGGTCCATATGCCCTGAATGCATCTTCCTGCCATGTGGGCCCCCCAGGCATAATCTGATGCGTCTGTTAAGGTTTGGCTGGCAGGGGGTAGAGTGAAGTGTCCCATGTTTTGGTGACCTGCCTTTGCCCACAACAGAAACACCTGTTGTAGGCAGGGTATGAGAGGAATCATTGTTTCCAGACTGTGAGAATGTTGACTCCATAAACTTTTTAAGTACCACTTAAGTTTCCTCATATGCAGTCTTGCATAAGGAATCAGTAGGATGCAGGATGCCATGAAGCCCAAAGCCTGCAGAATTTGTCTTGCAGATAACTGGGTTTTTGTTGGCATCACTTTGAAGTAAGTAGTCGGTTGCCTTTGCTTGTCTGGTGTGAGGTAAGCCATCTGGGCAGTTGTATTCAAGCTTGCACCCAGGAATGTTATCTTTTGAGAGGGTACCAGTTGTGATTTCTTTTCGTTTATTGTGCACCCTAGGCATGTTAGAAGCCTTTTTACAAACGCCAGGTGTTGAAGAAGAATGTCCTTGCTCTCTGCTTGAATGAGACAGTCGTCCAAGTAAGGATATATTTGTATATTTCTTTGTCTGCAAAATGCAATTACTGGTGCCAGGCACTTTGTAAAGACCCTGGGTGCAGTAGATAAGGTAAAGGGCAGTGCAGAGAATTGGGTAATGCATTAAGCCAGCCTTGAATCTGAGGTATCTTCTGCACGTTTGTCTTATTGGGACATGCAGGTATGCCTCTTTTAGGTCTAATATCAACAGCCAAGCATTCTTGCCCAGCATGGGCAGAAGCTGCTGCAAAGTCAGCATTTTGAATTTTGGAATGTCCAAGTACATGTTCTAAGTCTATAAATCCAGTATTGGCCGCCAGGCCTTGTCCTTTCTGGGTACCAAGAACAGTCTTGAGTAAAAACCTTGTCCTTTTTCCTTTTCTGGTACTGGCTGAATGGCCCCCATATCCATGAGGGACGTAACCTGTTTCTGTGCCTCTGCCCATTGATTTTTTTGGCAGATCTGGCCAACCGTCTGCCATTGGCAGAGTGTGGAAATGGAATCTGTATCCCTGTGATACTATGTTTAGTACCCACTTGTCCTGGGTTATTAATTGCCAATTTTGAGCAAAAAGTGCTAAATTTCCCCTAAGGGTGCTGCCAAAAGATAAGTGCTTGGTGCAGGCAGAGGGAAGTCATCGGGACTGTTTTCTGTAGGTTTGCCCTTTATCTCCTCCAGATTTGGAGGTAGAAACGCCAAATTGCTTTGACCTGCATGAATCTTGCGCCTGGTATCTGGAACCCTTAGGGCGTCTGGATTTCCCCTTTCAGCTCTGTCTGACACAGGAAAGGATCAATTCTTTGTAGGCCAGTGTCTACTAAATCTTGGTGGCTGCACTTGTAAGAAGTCTTTAACAATTTGCATAGACTTAGCTTTGTCTTCCATTTTCTTTAAAACCTCTTCTGCCTTAATACCAGAGTATCAACGCTGTAAAGGTGCATCTAGCAATTTAGCTTTAACATGAGGCAAATTTTGTTCCTTTAGCCAGGCATGCCTCCTAATCACAGATCCTGTAACTGCGGCCCTGCAGGAGGCCTCTAAGGAGTCAAAACCACATTGCAAAGTATGCTTTCCAACCTGCTCAGCTACATGCAATAATTCATGCAATTCTTAATTTTCTGCACATTCAGAAATCAACATCATTTTCTGTTTTAGCAATCCCATAACATGTTGTTAATACTTAAGAATATGAAATTGACCGTTTAAGGCTCTGATTGCCAAGGTTGCAGATGTATAAACCTTTTTTCCCCATCTGTCCAGTGCCCTTGAATCTCTGTCAGAGGTGGTAGGATTTTTTGCTGTTGAGGACTTAACTCCCTTTGGACCCTGTGAAATAATTTCAGGATCAGCAGCAGGGTTTCTAAATAAAAATTTATGTGAGTCAGGGACCCTGTAATATCGGTCAGGCTTACTGGGAGCCGGAGGTAAGGAATCAGAGGTCGGGCTCGACTCTGAAAACACATCATCCACAATGTCTAAAACAGGGGGAATGGCTAAAGGCCTGTGCTGAGGGAGGAGGAGGAAATCCCTGAGCCTCTTTTTTGATTCTGAGAAATCTTGACTCTCCCGGTGAAAATGCTCCCTCAAAGTATGCAAGGTTTCCCCAAATTAATAATCCCCAGTAGGAGAAGCAGATGGTATAAACTCCTCTGCATCCGAATCCTCATAGAGAGGTATAGATAATTGCTGATCAGAAGAAATAGAAACCGGATATGAAGATTCATAATGTGTCTTGCCTAGGCCTCTTATCTGGAGGGGGATGGGTACCTCTGATTAAGGTAAATAAGGTCTTCAGCCATTTTGATCATCTCTTTTTTAGGCATAGAGGCCTGTGCACATGGCTCATACGTCGTTTTTTTTAGTTTTAGAAGTTGTTTTTGTCTTTGGCTTTGCAGCTGTCGTCGGTTTGATATACAAATACTGAGGTCTGAATACACCCTCAGAAGTCAGTGCCTGCTCAGCAGCTCCGGACCCATCTGAGGGAGATATGACCATCTGTCCAATACCTTGAGTATCTTGCGACATGCCGGACACCACATGGGTGTCGGTAGAGGCCTGCGACTCGAAGGTAGTGGGTATCAGGGGCAGCGAAAGCAACTCACTAAGAACCGGCGAACCGGCGACTGGCTTAGAAGCTTCGCTGTCAGTTTTGGATCTCTACTGCCTTTCTCTGTCCTTTTCTTTGTGTTTTTTATGCACTCTGGTAGTCGGATTCTATCCGATGACATTTGTGGGTAGTTAAATCCGTTTCCAAAATACTTTGAGGCAAAAATATACAGACGATTAACAGTGCATTGGTTAAATCTAGCACAAAACCGACAGCCAAGCACGTTGTGATCAGGGCCTAGGCAAGGAATACAGTATAAATGGAAATCCTTATGAGGTATTTCCTTCCCACAAGTAATACAATTATTAACTTTTTCTGACATCGGTATGGAGCAAGAAAAAAAGTTTCCCAAAGAGGGCACTTAGCTTTAGTGAAGACTTTGATTCTGAAACTCAAACTCGAATATTTCAGTAGTCGGCTGACCGGCACTTGCGAAATGCTTCTGCTTCGGGCACCGCGCAGCAAGAAAGACTAAAGAAAATGGTGTCAGCTGCATGTTTTATACCCCTGACGACCTGGTGTCATGGAAGAGGAGACAGCAACCGACGCAGGACCCAAGACTTTGGAATTCAGGCCGACTGAGGGCAAACTGCCAGAAGATTACCCAAATGTAATGACTACAACAGTGAACCACGAAGAACATCGTGGGGACCCCTTCTGAGTCCTGCAAGTCCGTGTCTGATGTGACAGACTCGGGGGAGTCTAAATGCTTCCTCTTACAAGTCCTCTTCAGTGTGACCATTTCAGAGGGGTACTCTGGAAAGGTTTCGGAAGGGGGGGGGTTCACCCGATGGGGCTTCCTGGGGCATTGGTTCCCTGCGCTTTGGATGGAGGGATGGTGAGAAGGTAGACACTGGCCCCGAAGGGGACAGAGTAGCTGAGGGTGGAGATGTCTGAGAGGACAGCACACTCCTCATCACCTCTAAAGCACCACGATCCCAGCCCGAGAGAGCCCCTGGCTAAGAAGAGTTGAGAGATCTCTCCCTCACCAAGGGCGATGGCTCCGAATCCGATGTAGGAGCCGAAAGTACAGTTGCGTACACTTACCATAAATGCAGCTTTTCAAGTGTATTCACTGTTGCAGTCATCACATTTGGGTTATCTACTTGCAGGTAGCCCTTGGTCAGCCTGAATACCAGATTCTTCGGATTTCTGCGTTGGATGCTGTTGTTTCTTCCATGACGTCAGGTTGTCAGGGGTACAAAACACGCAGCAGATGCCATTACATCAGTTTTTCTTGCCCAGATGTCAGGAGCCCCCACAATAGGAAGCAATTACATGGTGTGGAACACCCCCAGTAGAAAGTAAATACCAAAGATACTGCCAAACAAAAAAGAATACGTAGTATGGAGAAGTCTGGGGGCTGGAGGGAGGGTAACCAGGACTGCAACAGTGAATACACTCTAAGATCTACATTTATGGAAAGTGTACACAACTGTATTATGCTCTTCGTGTTTCACTGTTGCAGTCATCACACTTGGGTTGATTCCCAAAGATGAGGATGGATGGAGGCAGTCAAGAATCATTAGGGCTGGCAAGCAGGCCCTGTAAGACTGCTGTGGCAAATCCAGCTCTGGATTTAGAAAAGATAGGTAAGGTGTAATGCTTGGTGACAGTCTGTACAGTGCTTCAGGATGCAGCTTCCAGGATGTCCCCTGGTAGGGAATCCTCTGAGAAATGCTGTAGAGGTTGACGTAGCCCTAGTGGAATGTGTTCAGATTCCCTGTGGGGTAGGTTTCACATGGTGTTTGTAGCAGAAATGGATGCAGTGTGCTGTCCATTTAGAAATGGTTTGCTTTGAAATAGCCTTGCCCTCTACACCTGTAGCAAAGCTGACTAGCAGCTGGTCAGACTTTCTGAAAGGAGATAGAACCTAAGCTGCCTGTGCATGTCCAGGGAGTGCAGGATCCTTTCCCCATTATTCTGAGGATTAGGGAAAAAGGGTGGCAAATTAATGGATTGTTTAAAGCCACACTAGATACCACTCCTTGGGCATAAATGATGGGTTAAGTTCTGAGGGAAACCCTGTCCGCATGGAAGATAATGAAGGGTTCCACAGCCATAAGGGCCTGCAATTCACACACTCTTCTTGCTGAAGTGATGGCTAGAAGAAAAGCGGTTTTCCAGGAGAGGAATTTTAACTCTGTTGAAGCAGCAGGTTCAAAGGGTGGAAGTGTGAGTTTTTCTAATACAAAGTTAAGGTCCCAGGCTCCTTTCAAGAACTGTTTGACCAGAGGATGAGAGAAGAGGGGTGGCTCAATATTATAATGAGCCGAGATGGCAGAGCCATGAATGTTAATTGAAGAGAAGGACAGGCCTTTGTGGAGCATTTCTGTTAAGTAATCTAGTACATGAGGTAAGCTGGGCACAGTTGTGTCCATTCCTTGAGAATGGCTCCAAGAACAGTATCTTTTCCACTTTTCTGAATAGGATTTTCTAGTACTAGGCCTCCTTGTCTCAAGGGATGACATCCAGTACCTGTTTACTGAGTGTTGCTGGTGATGAGTTCAGGGGATGAGTCAGGCTGCTAGGTTCAGGATTTGTAGCTGAGGATGCAATCCTGCTGGGAGGGTTCTGAGGCAGGTGCCATGGTGGCAGTACTGTAGAAAAGTGGGTACCAGTGCTGGTGTGGCCAGTCTGGTGCAATCAAGATTGTCCCTGGCTTGTCCTGTTTGATCTTTAGTAGAACCTTCGAGAGGAGGGGCAGGGGGGAAGGTATAGATTGAGAGATTTTCCCATGTAAAGGACAGGGCATCCACTTTACATGCTTGGCTGTTGAGATTTCTGGTGCAATATTTGCTCAATTGATTGTTCTGAGGGGAAGCAAAGAGGTCCACCTCTGGTGCCACCCACCTGTGGATCAGAAGCTTGAATGATCTGGGTTCCAGTTTCCACTCGTGTAGGTCCATTAGATTTCTGCTTAAGTTGTCTGCCACTGAATTTAGTTTGCCTGGCAGGAATTGGCCTTGCAGGTACACTTGATTGCTCAAGGCTGTGTTCCACAGAGCCATGGCTAAGCTGCAGAGTGGGTAGGAATGGGATCTACACTGCTTGTTATGTACCACATAACTGTGGTGTTGTCTGTATTTATCAATAGTTGCCCTGGAAGAATAAGGCATTTGAAGGCTGCCAGAGCATTCTGTACAGCTAACATTTCTTTTTGATTGATATGCAGGTGCATTTGCTTTGGGCTCCATTTGCCTTGAATGCACTGTCCTGCCATGTGATCCCCACATGCATAGTCTGATGAGTCTGTTAGGGTTTGGGCGGCAGGGGGTTGAGTGAAAGGGACTCCTTTGTTGTAGTAGCAGGCCTCTGCCCTTAGGCAAGGAATGATAGGAATCATTGTTTCCAGGTCCTGAGAATGTTGACACCAGAGACTTAAGTACCACTGAAGTTTCCTCATACGCAGTCTTGCATATGGAATTAGTAGAATGCAAGAGGCCATGAACCCTAGGGCGTGCAGTACTTTTCTTGCAGACAGCTGGGTTTTGGTGGCCAGTAGACTGAAGTAGTTTGTCAAATAAATTAGTTTTTCTGGAGTGAGGAATGCCATCTGGGAAGTTGTGTTCAAGCTTGTTCCCAGGAATACAATCTGCCGGCTGAGTACCAGATGTGATTTCTTTTCGTTGATGGTGTACCCTAGTGAAGCTAGAAGTCTCTCTACAAATGTCAGGTGCTGGAGTAGCAATTCCTGACTGTCCGCCTGAATCAAACAATCGTCCAAGTATGGGTAAATTTGAATTTTCCTCTGCCTGCATTATGCAATGGCTACAGCTAGGCACTTTGTGAATACCCTGGGGGCAGTAGATAAACCAAAGGGAAGTGCAGAGAAAGTACAGTTTTGCACCTACCATAAATGTAGATGTTAGAGTGTATACACTGTTGCAGTCATTACACTTGGGTTATCCTGCCGTCAGGCGGTTCCCCAGTTGGCCTGAGTTCCAAAGTCTTGGTCCGGCGTCGGTTGCTGTCACCTCCTCCCTGACGTCAGTGCAACAGGGTTATATAAGATGCAGCCGATGTCATTTTCTTCAGTTTTTCTTGCCCCAGATGTCAGGTGCCCCCAAATAGGTAGGCAATTCAAATTGCTAATAAAACTTACATAAGAAAAACAAACAACAACTTTCAGCTACCAGCAAATACTCCCCATAGGTAGTAAAGGGTAGAAGACATAGGTACGTACCAGCAAGTAAGAGGGGAAGAAGGGAGGGTAACCTGGACTGCAGCAATGTATACGCTCGAACATCTACATTTATGGTAGGTACAAAACTGTACTATGTTCATCGTGTTACACTGCTGCAGTCATTACACTTGGGTAGAATCCCAAAGCTGAGGTAGGGTGGCTGGTTCTATAATGCATTAGGGGTGGCTATAAGGCCCTGCAACACTGCAGTGGCGAAGCCAGCTCTGGATTTAGAGTATAGAGGCAGATGGTAATGCTTGGTGAATGTATGTACAGAACTCCAAGTTGCTGCTTCCAAAATATCCTTGGTAGGTACTCCTCTGAGGTAGGCAGTTGAAGTGGCTGTTGCCCTGGTGGAGTGAGATCTAATGCTGCTAGGTAAAGGTTTCCCATGGTGTGTATAGCAAAAACGTATACAAGGTCTTATCCATTTTGAAATAGTATGTTTTGAAATTGCTTTTCCCTGTGCTCCTGCAGCATATGCTACCAATAATTGCTCAGATTTCCTGAAAGCTTTGGTTTTGTCCAAGTAGAAGCGTAGCTGCCTGTGAATGTCCAAGGAATGCAGTAGTCTTTCCCCTTTATTCTGTGGTTTTGGATAAAAGGTTGGCAAATGAATAGTTTGGTTTAGAGCCACACTGAATACCACCTTTGGCATAAACGTAGGGTTAGTTTTTAAAGACACCCTGTGCTGGTGGAAAATGAGGAAAGGTTCCACTGCCTTTAGTGCCTGTAATTCTGAAACTCTTCGTACTGATGTTATTGCCAGGAGCAGAGCAGTTTTCCAAGAGATATATTTTAATGTTGCTGTGTTAGCTGGCTCAAAAGGAGGTAAAGTTAATTTTTACAAAACAAAGTTGAGGTCCCAAGTTGGAGTAGGTGCTCTACGGGGCAGTCTTAGGTTTTTAGCCCCTCTGAGGTACTGTCTTAGCAAAAGATTAGAGAAAATTGGTGGATCTGTGTTGTAATGAGCAGAGATGGCAGAGGTGTGGATCTTGATGGATGAGAAGGAGAGGCCTTTGTCCAGCATCTCAGTTAAATATTGTAGCATCTGAGGAATGTTTGGGACATGAGGGTCAAGGCTGCGAGCTTGGTTCCAGGAACAGAATCTCTTCATTTATCCAAACAGGCTTTCCTGGTACTAGGCCTTCTGGCCTCCAGAATGACATCCATAACCGCTTTGGAGAGCGGCATTGCTTGCTTGACTAAGGAATCTTCCACACAGCTAGGTTTAAGGTCTTTAGCTGGCTGTGTAGTATCCGACTGTTGTGCTGAGTCAGTAGATGTGAGGTTTGAGGCAAAATCCACGGTGGTCCTTGTGCTAAGTTCTTTAAGATTGGGTACCAGTGCTGGCGTGGCCAGTCTGGTGCAATCAGGATCATCTTTGGCTCTTCTTGCCTGGCGTTTATGAGTACCTTTGGCAGGAGAGGTAGTGGTGGGAAAGCGTATACTTGTAGGTTTTTCCAGATGAATGAGAGGGCATCCACTTTCCATGCTTGTGGATGGTAACTCCTTGTGCAGAATTTCTGTAGCTGGCAGTTCATTGGGGATGCAAACAGATCTATGCCCGGGCTCCACCATTTCTGTGTTATCATTCTGAATATTTGTGGATTCAATTCCCATTCGTGTGTATCCATGATGTTTCTGCTTAAGTCGTCTGCCAGTGTGTTTTTCTCTCCTGGCAGGAATTGTGCTTGCAGATTAACTTGATAGTTTAGAGCTGTGTTCCACAAGGTCACGGCTTGCCTACAGAGGGGGTAGGAGTGAGTGCCCCCTTGCTTGTTTATGTACCACATAACTGTAGTGTTGTCCGTCTTTAGTAGTAGTTGTCCTGGATGCAGCAGGTCCTTGAAAGCTATAAGGGCATTTTGCACAGCTAGCATCTCTTTTTGATTGATGTGAAGATGCCTTTGGTCTGCGGGCCACTTGCCCTGAATACAGTTGCCTGCCATGTGTGCCCCCCAGGCATAATCCAATGCATCTGTTGTCAGCATTTGCCTGGTTGTGGGTTGAGTAAAAGGCTGTCCCTTGTTGAGGTGACAAGCTTGAGCCCACCATTGAAACTCCCGTTGAAGGCAAGAAATTAGTGGTATAACTGTTTCCAAACTTTGACAGTGTTGAGACCATACATTCTTTAGGTACCATTGTAGTTTCCTCATATGCAGTCTGGCATATGGAATTAGTAGTATGCGAGATGCCATGTAACCCAAGGCCTGCAGAATTTTTCTTGCAGGGAGTTGGATCTTTGTTGCCATCAATTGAAAGTATTGAGTTAGTTGTCCTTGCTTGTTTGGCATGAGATAAGCCATCTGGGCCGTTGTGTTCAAGCCGGCACCCAGGAATATTATCTCTTGTGAGGGCACTAGTTTTGGTATCTTTTCGTTTACTGTGTACCCCAGGCAACTTAACTTTTTTACAAACGCCAGACACTTTAGAATAGTGTCCTTGTTTCTCTGCATGAATCAGGCAGTCATCCAGGTACGGATAAATTTGAATTCCTTTCTGTCTGCAAAATGCAATTACTGGTGCCAGGCACTTTGTGAAGACCCTGGGCACAGTAGATAAGCCAAAGGGCAGTGCAGAGAATTGATAGTGCATTAAACCAGCTATGAATCTGAGGTATCTTCTGCAGTTTTGTCTGATGGGGACATGCAGGTATGCCTCCTTGAGGTCCAATGTCACGAGCCAAGCTTTCTTGCCCAGCATGGGAATAAGCTGCTGTAGTGTCAACATTTTGAATTTCGCAACATCCAGGTAGGAGTTAAGAGAAGAAAGATCCAGAATGGGCCTCCAGGCTTTGTCCTTTCTGGGAACCAGAAAGAGTCTTCAGTAAAATCCTGGCTCCTGTGGAGGTACCTTTTGAATAGCTCTCATATCCAGGAGTGCTGTAATTTGTTTTTGAGCCTCCGCCCATTGATTTGGTGGCAGATTTGGAATTCCTTTTAACCTTGGCAGAGTGTGAAAGTGAAACCTGTAACCTTGAGATACAATGTTGAGAACCCATTTGTCTTTGGTGATCATATGCCAATTGTGATAGAAAAGTGCCAGATTTCCTCCCAAGGGGGCTGCCAAGAGTCGTTTGGCAGCTGTAGTGGGAAGTCATTGGGGCTGCTTTTTATATGGCTGGGGTCTGTCTTCCCCTTCTTTCTGGCCTGATGCAGCCCATTGTCGAGGCCTGTAAGGACCTTGTGATGGACCTCTACCTCTTGGACATCTGTATCTGCCCCTTTGAGGTCTGTCTGTAACTGGAAAGGACCACTTCTTAGTTGGCCAATTTCTGCTAAATCTAGGAGGCTGAACCCGTAAGAAATCCTTCACCGTTTGCATAGATTTTGCCTTATCCTCCATTTTCTTCAATACCTCTTCTGCCTTAACTCCAAATAACACATCCTGCTGCAAAGGTGCATCCAATAATTTTGCTTTAACATGATCTGGTAACGTATGTTCTTTTAACCAAGCATGTCTTCTAATGACAAGAGCCTGTAAACTGCTGCTCTACAGGAGGCCTCTAAAGAATCAAAACCACATTGCAAAGTATGTTTTCCCACCTGTTCAGCTGCATGCAATAAATCCTGCATTTCTTTAAAAGTAGGAGGATCTGAATCTGGAAGCATTTTTTTGTTTAAACTGAGACAGTAAAAATTGCTGATATTTTAGCATGAGAAACAGGCAATTTAAGGCTCTCATTGCTAAAGTTGCAGATGTATATACTTTCTTTACCCATCTGTATAATGCTCTGGAATCTCTGTCAGAGGGAACTGGATTCTAGGCTGATGAGGCCTTAACCCCTTTGGGTCCCTGAAAAATAGTTTCAGGGTCAGCAACAGGGCTTTTGTACAGAAATTTGTGAGAGTCAGGGACTTTGTAGCATCTGTCAGGTTTAACTGGGGCTGCAGGTAAATAATCAGGATTTAAGCTGGATTCAGTATACACATCATCCACAATTATCTAACACTGGCGGAATAGCAAGGGGTCTGTGTTGAGGTAATAAAAGGAAGTCTCTGAATCTTTTCTTGGATTCTGAGTAATCCTGGCCTTCCCAATGGAAATGCTCCCTCATGGTATGCAAGGATTCCCCAAAGAAGCAGTCCTCAGGCGGAGAGGCTGATGGAATTGACTCCTCAGCATCACAATCCTCATAAGGGGGTAAAGAATATCCTAGGTCTGAGGATGAATCTGAAGAGATGGACACCTGGTCGGATGAGTCATAGTCTGCATCCTGTCTAGGCCTTTTATCAGGAGGGGGATGGGACTCCCTGATCAGAGTGATTAGGTCTTCGGCCACTTTGAACATTTGTTTCTTAGGCATGGAGGCCTGTGCTGGAGAATGCTGTATTTGTTACTTTGATTTTAAAGCTGGTTTAGACTTAGCAGAGGGTTTAATGCTTAAATGAGTAGGTCTGAAAACACCCTCTGAAGCTGTGGGCAGCTCAACTACTTCGGATCCCTCTGAAGGGTTAGTTTCGGTAGGCTGAATAACTTGTGTGTCTGAAGGCCCAGCCATCTTCATGTGGGAATCAGAGGCGGCCTGTGGTTCTACAGAAGCGGTCGTCAGGGGCTGTGAAGGCGCCTCGCTGAAAACCGGAAAACCGGCGACTGGCCTAGAGGAGGCTTTGTCATCAGTTTTGGGCCTCGGATGCCTATCCTTGTTCTTTGCGCTTTTTATGTATTCCGGTCGGAAGTTCCGACGGCATAGTATAATTGAATTTTCTACCAAAATAATGTCAGGCAAAATCAAAACCGACGTTTAATAGTGCGCTTGTTAAACTTAGCACAAAACAGATAACCAGTGACGTCGTGGTCTGGGCCTAGGCATGGGATACAATAAGAATGGAAATCCTTATGAGGTATTTGCTTCCCACAAGAAATGCAGTTATTAACCTTTACTGACATCAGTCTGAGGCAAGAAAAAGTTTCCTCAACGGGGTACTTAGCTTTGTAGAAGACTTCGGTTCTGGATTCAGAATGAAAATCTCAGGAGACGGCCGACCGGCACTTGTGAACTGCTTTTGCTTCGGGCACCGCGCGGCAAGAAAGACTGAAGAAAATGGCGTCGGCTGCATCTTATATACCCCTGTCGCACTGACGTCAGGTAGGAGGCGACAGCAACAGACTCCGGACCAAGACTTTGGAACTCAGGCCGACTGGGGAACTGCCTGATGGCAGGATAACCCAAGTGTAATGACTGCAGCAGTGTAACACGATGAACATCTGATGGTGCATAGAGCCTGCTCTGAAACGTAGATATTTCCTGCAAGATTCCCTTATGGGGATGTGCAGATCAGCTTCTTTTAAGTCTAGGGTGTCTAGCTAGGAGATCTGGACTAACATAGGAAACAGCTGTTGGAGAGTAAGCACTTTGAATCTTGGAACCAGAAGGAAGGTATTGAAAATAGACAGATCCAGGATAAGGCGCCAAGAGTTTTCTTTTCTGGGTACCAGAAACAGTGTGGCGTAAAAACCTTGTCCCCTTTGGTCTGCTGGGACAGGGTGAATAGCCTTGATACTAAGAAGAGAAAGTACTTGCTTTTGGGCCTCTGGCCACCCGCTTGGGGTTGGCAGTGAGTGGAAGCAGAATCTGTATCCCTGGGATACAATGTTCAAGACCCATCTGTCCTGGGTGATGTACTCCCAGTTTTTTGCATGCAGGGCAAGTTTTCCTCTTAAGGGTGCAAGTCCTTGGGCAAGGCTTGGAAGAGTTAAGGCGAAGTCATTGCGAGAGTTTACCATAGGATGGTGGCTTACTACTCCCTGTTTTAGAGGTGGGAGCACTCCATTGCTTAGATCTGTGCGTACCCTGAGACTGTAATCTTGGTGGTCTGCTACCTCTGGGTTTGGACTGAGGTCTGGGAGGAACTGGAAAGGACCAGGTTTTAGAAGGCCAATGCCTACTGAATCTAGGTGGCTGTACCTGTAGGAAATATTTAACAGTTTGCATAGATTTTGCTTTTTCCTCCATCTTTTTGAGGACGACTTCTGCTTTATTGCCAAACAGGCATTCTTGGTTTAATGGTGCATCTAGTAATTTTGCTTTGACATAGTCTGGCAAGATTTGTTCCTTAAGTCAAGCATGCCTTCTAAGAACAGACCCAGTGACAGCAGCCTTGCAAGATGCTTCTAAGGCATCAAAACCACATTGCAAAGTACATTTCCCAACTTGGTTAGCAGAACGCATTAACTCTTGTAAATCTTTATGTTATGCACAATCAGGAATCAACAATTTTCTGTTCAATTAGCTCCATAATATGCTGCTGATACTTTAACATATGAAACTGGCAATTTAAAGCCCTGATGGCAAGAGTAGCAGAGGTGTATACCTTCTTAACCCATCTGTCTAAATCCCTAGAGTCCCTGTCTGAAGGGATAGGGTTTTTGGCTATTGTAGCCTTAATGCCTTTAGGTCCCTGGGAAATGGTCTCTGGATTCGCAGTAGGATTCTTAATGAGGAATTTTGTCAGGTACTCTGTAGTACCTGTCAGGTTTCCTGGGAGCTGGAGGCAAAGTATCAGGGGTAAGGCTGGATTTCAAGAATACATAATCTACAATTTCCAGAACGGGAGGGATAGCTAGAGGCCTGTGCTGAGGCAAGTTTAAAAATTCCCTGAGTCCCTTTTTGGACTGTGGGTAGTCCTGGCACTCCCAGCAGAAATGCTCTCTAAGGGCATGCAGGGTTTCACCAAAAGAAAAATCTTCTGGTGGGGAAGCAGAGGGAACGGAATCCTCTGCATCAGAATCCTCATAGGTAGATAAGGGTATGTCCTGGTAATCAGAAGGATCAGAGTCAACAGACTCATGATCTGAAGAATCAGAAGGAAAATCAATTCTTGGCCTTTTAGAGGGGGTTGGCTGGCTTCCACTAATTAAAGTAATAAGATCTCCAGCCATTCTAGGCAGTTGTTTTTCTGAGGCATGTGGGCCTGAGAATGCGCTTTGGCTGTCGGTTTCCTAGGAGTACTGCGAACTCTGGGCCTGAGAAATTCGGTACTTTTGGTTTGAAACAAAATCGTCGGTTTAATATGAAAATCGGAAGGCCTGAATACACCCTCAGAAGCTGGTGCCTGCACAGCGGCTCTGGACCCATCCAAGGTAGAGACATCTGCAGATTCCATAGTCGAAGAAGCATCTTGCAACATACCGGACTCCGAATGGGTCTCAGTAGAGACCTGCGAATCCGTAGAAGTGGGTATCAGGGGTTGCGAAAGAGCCTGAGTACCGGCGGACTGGTGACTAGCTTAACGGAAGCATCGTTGGCAGTTTTGGACCTATGCGGTCTGTCTTTATCCTTTTGCTTTTTCAGAAGATGGGTAGTCGGATGGCTTATTGAAGCCATTTCGGAACATGGAAAACGAGAGCGAAAGAACTTGGTGACAAAAATAACCAGACGACGAAAAGTTCGGGCGTTGAACAAGGCACAAAACAGCGAGGAATGTTGTGGTCTGGGCCTAAACTGGTGACGTAGCAAGAATGAAAATCTCTGAGGTATTTGCTTTCCACAGGCAAGACAATTAACTTTTTCTGACATCAGTTAGAGCAAGAATAAAGGATCCCCAACGGGGTATCTATCTTTTAGAAGACTTCAGGTCTGAAACTCTAAAAACAAAAATTTCTGAAGGTGGCCGACCCAGCACTTGTGAACTGCTTTTGCTTCGGACACTGCACGGCAAGAAAAGCTGATGTAATGGCATCGGCTGCATGTTTTATACCCCTGACAACCTGACGTCATGGAAGTGACAGCAACCGACGCAGAAATCCCAAGAGACTGATATTCAGGCCAACTGAGACCTACCTGCAGGCAGATAACCCAAATGTGATGACTGCAACAGTGAAACACGAAGAACATCTCACCTGCATCGAAGCTCTAGAGGGAGAGTAGGATCTGACAAGGGTCCAATGCCTCTCTCCCCCTCGGAGCTGACAAGGGAGTGTCGGCCCCCAGATCCTTCAACAGAAGATGGTATCGACGAGATCGGAGAGAATGTCAGAACAGAGAGACCAGTGGGTTTTTGGAACAGACTGTTCCACCGCAATCACTTCGATGCACTCCGGCTCTGAACTCAGGTGAGTCGAAGGAGGAATCGATAACGTGGGTTGGGTAGTCTGCTCCAAATCCATATGGGCTGGGCTCGATAAAATTTTTGCTAAGGCCCGTGTCTTAAGTAACCTCTTCACCAAACTCTCCACATCATAATCCGAAAGACTCCTGGATGATTGAGAGGAATGGGTGGAAGAATGAAGACTACTTGCCACAGACTGACGTAGTGGAGACTAAGGTATGGAACGCACCAGTTCCAAGGTTGGAAACCAGTGTCTTTTGTGGCTCCTAGGCGGTTCCAAAGACACTAAAGGAACCGATGGAGACTGTGTCTTCTCAGACCCCAATAGACTTAAAATCTGACATACTTGTTTTCCTTGACTCTTCAACGGTTCCGAGGTTGGAGCCGACGAAGACATTGTTAGAGGGCTTATCAGATTTTCTAGCCTGATTCCCTTCCACAGATGCCTCGAAAGGTCCTTTAAGCAATCCCCTCAAGATTAATTTATTTCTCTGTTCCTGCAGCATGACATTTGGAACAAGAGTCCTGCAGGTGAATGGCTCCCAGACAGTAAACGCAACTGGTGTGACCATCAGTCAATGATTATCTTTTGGATGTAGGAATCACATTTCTTGGATCGAGAAGGACTTGATTCTTTAGACAACTCTTTAGACATTTTCACAGCAAGAATAAACACAACAGCCAATAGAAAAATCACAAATACAGAAAGGCAAGTTTTTTTTTTTTTTTTTTTTTTTACGGGGGGAACAGTGGAGAGTCTCTAAGTTAAATGACAGCTCCTCCGACAGAGGAAACGCCTCTAACTTAAATGGCGAATTTGTCTGACAAAAAAGGGCGTATAAAGGAAGAGGGGGGAACAAGCCCTCTAACTCAAATGGGCTGAAATAAAGAAGGGGAGTAACGACAAAGGAGAATAGTAGGCCTAAGAGGGAAAATGACGGCCTCAACAAGTAGCAACAATAGGCAATACAAGACGAGACACACAGACACTCAGAATACCAAAACTACAAGTAATAAAGAAGACAATATTAATTATCTTTCTCAAAAGGGCGAGAAATTAGAAGAAAAAATATAACTTAGCCTGAGCCAGTCACAAAGCAATCCCGAAGCTTCAAGTGGCAAACTAGATCTGGGTAACTCTCGTTAGGCATATTGGTATAGGATCTAGCCTCGAGCCAGTGGAAACTCTGGAGCTTTACAATGCGGTCGAGTCAGAGAGTATCGGCTCCGAACCCAACCAGCAAGAATGAAGGCGAGATAGGGACAACATAACATCAAATAATTTATCCGTTTCCCAAATCTATGCAAATAGAAATGTCACAGTCTGTGAACATCCAACAAATGTAGCATGTATTCTCCTTTGTGAAATTTGGGGGAAAAAAAATGAAGATTAAAAGATTAACTGATGTTTGATTCTGACACCATCTTAGGAAGGATGGGACGGTTCATAATGTTACCCTATATTTATGGAAAATTAGATAAGGAGGCTTACAAGATAAGGCTTGAAGTTCAGAGACTCTCTGATCAGAGCAACTAACAAGATAGTTTTCCAGGTTAAAAATTTTAGTTCACACTTTGCTGATGGTTCAAATGGAAACTGAGTTAAAACTTCTAATACTAAATTCAAACTGCAGTGAAAAACTCAAGAACTTTAGGTACTGGTGCTGAAAGGATCAATGACACTTTGTTGTTCCCAAAGAAACAAACCTTTTCCACTTGCTTTTCTAAATTTTTCTAGTGGAAGCTTTATGGGAAGCCAAAAGACTGACGTAGAGAGGAGAGACTTGGCTGTCTGGCTAGCAAGGGAAGTGGAGAAACCAGGCAGTCAATTTAGGCCTGAAATGTTTGGGTGAATCATGCCTGTTGGATGAGACAGGATGTCTGGAATTGGACCCGGAATCCATGGTGGGTGAAGTAGATGAGGCCAAAGAAAGGGAAACAGATCTGACGTTGCAATAAAGATGACTGTGCTCTTCAGTAGAGATGTTTTCTGGAGAAACTTGGGGATGAGAGGAGTTAAGAGGCAAGCATAAAGTAGACTGGGGGCCAGTCATGGAGGACAGCATCTCTTGGGGATTCCCGGGAGTGGGGGGGGTCAGGGCAAAGAACTTACTGCACTTGCTGTGGGGGATGCAAAGAGGTAGCAGTAAAGTTGGCCCCACTGATGGAATACCTTTTCCACAACTTTCATGTTGAGAGACTACTTGTGAAGCAATAAAATGGATTGCTTAACTTATCTATCACAATGGATTTCCCTAGAATGTGCACTGCTATCAGAAATCGACTGAATGGCACCTTCTCAATACAAGGGATAGGATCTGGTTCTTGTTTGTAGATGTACCATACCACTGACATATTGCTTGCCTGAATCACAAGAACACTGGAAAAGAGAGATTTGTGAAAGGCCAGCAACACTAGGAGTGCTACTCTCATTTCCAAGACACTGATGTGTGTTGGCCTTTTTGGGGGACCAGGTGCCTTGGACTTTCTTTCCCAAGGATACGTAAGAATGAAGGGATGGGCCATGTAATATCTGCTCTAAGTGAATCCACCACAAGAGGTACTTTTTGCATGTCTGATTTATCCTGATCTGAGTGGACATAGGTTGGTGCAGAATGAACCACTGAGTTGCTAGGGTCCATTAAAAAATTCTCGTATGGTATCTTGCTAATGGGATCAGAACTATCACAGAGAACACGGACTCCAACAAAGCTTGTAGAATCAATCGAGCAAGATTGCAGTCTCAAGTGAGCTGCTACTATTGAACACCCTGAGGGCTGTGGTGAGGTCAAAGGGCAGAACTCTTGAATTCGTAATGACTGGCTCCCAGCTGGAAGCGTGGGTATCTTCTGGATGGTCTATTCATTTTTATGATAGTATGCATCCCAAAGATCTGCTGAGCACATCCAGTTGTCCTTGTGCAGGAAGGGTAAAAGGACTGAACCGTGACCATCTGGAACCCTGTATACTGAACTGATTTATTCAGATTGCAGAGAACCAAAAATTGGTCTCTAGTCCCATTTTTCTTTGGCACCAAAAAGAATCTTGAGTAAGCTTCGGACTCCTCCTCATCTGGGGGGACCTCGTGGAGGTCTTTTATTCTAGCAGGTTTATTTGTAGCGCTGCCGCTTTCCTTTGACTGCGTGGAACATTAGGGAATTTTAATTACTGTTAAGGGAGGTAGGGAAAAGGGTATTGTATCATCTTCTTTCGGCTGTTCCCGTTAGGGGTCGCCACCGCGGATCATCTGTTTCCATTTCTTCCTGTCCTCTGCATCATGCTCTTTCACACTAACCGCCTGTATGTCCTCTCTCACCACATCCATAAACCTCATCTTAGGCCTTCCTCTTACCTGGCAGCTCCATCCTTAGCATCCTTTTCCCAATATACCCAGCATCCCTCCTCAGCACATGTCCAAACCAACGCAATCTCGCCTCTCTTGCTTTGTCTCCAAACTGTCCAACCTGAGCTGACCCTCTAATATACTGATTCCTAATCCTGTCCATCCCTAGGCACACCCAGTGCAAATCTTAACATCTTTAACTCTGCCACATCCAGCTCTGACTCCTGCCTTTTCGACAATGCTACAGTCTCCAACCCATATAACATAGCTGGTCTCACTACCCTCTTGTAGACCTTCCCTTTCACTCTTATTGGTACCCGTCTGTCACAAATCACTCCTGACACTCTTCTCCACCCATTCCACCCTGCCTGTACTCTCTTCTTCACCTCTCTTCCACACTCATCATTACTCTGAACTGTTGATCCCAAGTACTTAAACTCATCCACCTTTACCAACTCTACTCCCTGCATCCTCACCATTCCTCTACCTTCCCTCTCATTTACACACATATATTCTGTTGTAGCCCTGCTGACCTTCATTCCTCTCCTCTCTAAAGCATATCTCCACCTCTCCAGGGTCTCCTCAAACTGGTCGCTACTCTCACTACATATCACAATGTCATCTGCAAACATCATAGTCCACGTGGCCTCCTGTCTAATCTCATCTGTCAACCTGTCCATCACCACTGCAAATAAGAAAGGGCTCAGAGCTGATCCTTGATGTAAACCCACCTCCACCTTAAACGTATCTGTCACTCCCACCGCAGTCCTCACCAATGTCACACTACCCTTGTACATATCCTGTACCACTCTTACATACTTTGCCACTCCCGACTTCCTCATACAATACCACAACTCCTCTCTAGGCACCCTGTCATATGCTTTCTCTAAGTCCACAAAGATACAATGCAACTCCTTCTGACCTTCTCTGTATTTCTCCAACAACACTCTCAGAGCAAACACTGCATCTGTAGTGCTCTTTCCTGGCATGAAACCATACTGCTGATCACTAATCACCTCCCTTCTTAACCTAGTTTCCACTACTCTTTCCCATAACTTCAAGCTGTGACTGATCAATTTTATCCCTCTGTAGTTACTGCAGCTCTGCACATCACCCTTATTCTTAAAGATAGGTACCAAAACACTTTTTCTCCACTCCTCAGGCATCCTCTGACTTTCCAAAATGTCATAAAACAATCTGGTTAAAAATTCCACTGCCATTTCTCCTAAGCACCTCCATGCTTCCACTGGTATGTTATCTGGGCCAACAGCCTTTCCATTCTTCATCCTCTTCATAGCTGTAATTACTTCCTCCTTGCTAATCTGCTTCACTTCCTGATTCACTGTCCCCACATCATCCAACCTTCTCTCTCTCTCTCATTCTCTTCATTCATCAGCCCTTCAAAGTACTCTTTCCATCTACTCAACACACTCTCCTCACTTGTGAGTACGTTTCCCTCAATATCCTTTATCACCCTTACCTGCTGCCTCTGGAAATAATCCTTTGCAACCATCAATCTTTTGTAATGTCTAGCCAGGTTCTCTGCTGCACAGATAGGCGACCCCTGACTGTCTCCAGAAGTGGACAACTGGGTCTCCTTTCAGGAGCGCTGGTAGGATCCCTGATTCTGTGGGCCTCCTTTGCCAAGTGGGCGGTGTCTGCCATTAGAGTTCCCCCTTATGCCCCTGGGGAGGTATCTCCACATGTGTCATGGAAAGGTCCCTGGGATTTTCTGAACTACATTTTTGGACCACCTCAGTGATTCTTGGACAAGGTTGAGTCAACAAAAAACTTGCGTCCACTGCAGACAAGGTCTTACCATCCTGCTTACCACTTCGATAGTGTATCTAACTCTAGGGCCAAACAAAAAACTCCCAAAGGGAGCACTGACAAAGGAGGACTTGAAGGGTGCCACAAAATCACACAGGCACATCCAAGCATGTCTCCTAATAAAAATGCTTGAACCTGCCACCTTTGAGGTACACTCAGCTGCATGTGAAATGAGCCTCATGGATGAATTTGAAATAGACCATACGGTAGCCAGGTCTCTGCCTCAGAAATGATGGTCCCAGAGAGAGAGATTTGGTTAGTTCTTTAATCAAACCCCTCAAGTCTGGTGAAGTGTACCAGATAATTTAACAACCTGAGTGCAAAAGTTGCTGAAGCATACACATACTTTGCAACTCTGTCCAAAGCCTTGGACTCACTATTGGGGGGGGGAATGGACAGATGAACTTTGTTCCGCAAGTTCCTTTTTTGTGGCCAACGCAACAACTGTGGCATCTACTGGTACTCCTTTACTCCAGAGTTCTCTACCTTTTGGAGGTGCCAGAATCCTGTCTGGTCTCTTGAGGATCAGCTTAACAGTATAGAGTTCCTTCCATGTCTGCCTAGAAATCAAATCAATGAACTCATTGGCAGCCGGAGTCACCCAGAAGGTAGATGGGCCCAGATCTAGAGGCTTTCAGGAATACAGATTCTTCTTGGGAAGGGTTGTTAGTAGACCAACCACCCCTTTTGCTTCAGGATCTCCCAAGATGTCGACAAAGGAGACATCAGGTGGTGATCTTGGGAAGCAATCCCCCTCATCAAAATCGGTATCTTCTGTGACGGACTCTTGAGGAGAGTCTAAGTGCCTCCGTTTGCACTTTCTCTTCCTAGAAACCTCTTCAGCGGGATGCACCAGAGCAGTATCAGAAGAGGAGTATTCTAAGCTATGTAGTCTGGAGACTTTGGGCTGGCTGTCCCTGTGGAATATAGTGTTGAGGCTCAAGGTACAAAGACATACGAGATTGGGAAGATGGAGCGGGGTGGGGATTTGTCTTTCTACAGATAGGAAAACTTTCCACTACCTCAAAGGCAAAATGCCCCATGGAGAAGGTAGTTGACTGTGCCAAGGAGACATGCTTTTTTTGTGCAGGCTCCCTCTGACCTGAATGCAGCCCATCTAAAGCAGAGATTAGAGACAAGTTGTCCAATGCTGAGGCTTAGAAGGGCAGAGATGGCTCCGATAACTTTGGAGACAACTTCAACATCTCGGACCGGCAATGGTGCTACTGCTCCAAGAGTCATACAGCTCAGACACGCTCGGAGCTGGTCCACTCAGAGAAGGTATCAAAGAAGATACAACAATCTTCAGATCAGACATGGATGGTTCCAGAAGTCTCAGATCCAGGAGTTCCAAAGCCAGAGGTTAGATCGGAGAAAAAGACAAAACACGTGGAAAAGTACTGGTGAAGATCTCAGGAGCTGATGGGTAGCAGCCGGGACTGAACTTGTGCCAAGATAAATTTCCTCATCATTCTATCCACATCTGCTCCTGTCAGACTCCTAGAAGGCAGAAGAGGGGGGCCACTGAAGTGTTCCTACAATGATGGTGTCTCACTAGGAAGGGAGATAGTAGACGGGAAGAAACAGGATCTAGAGATGATGCATAATGACTCCAAGGGAGCATCTTCAGCTCAGAGTGCATCAGATCCGATGATGTGGATCTGTTGTCAGATGCTGTCAGATCCCATGATTTAGTCTTTGGATCAGACTATGCAGACACCTTGCGAGAAGGTTCAAGAGTAGGGGTCAGAGCTACAAGTGAAGGCTCCAATGTACACTTTCTGGACTCCTCCTTGTCTAATTTTTTGGAGGTTTGAGCTCCAAAGTCTCTGAAAAATAAGTGGGTAACAAATCTTTTAGAACTAGTTTATTTTTGCAGTCCACTAAGGCTCATGGATTAAAGGCCTTATAAATGTCACACAACTCTTAAATGAGTCAGACCTAAGCAGTACACACAGGAATCATGTGCGCCAGAGGTATTATCCCCTTAATCTTTACATTTCTTAAAACACAAAGGTTTTTCAGCCATATTGAAGCAGAAAAAATGCAGTAATAGAAATACAAAAGATTTTGTATTTAAAGAAAAAAGTGAAACCGGGATTACCAACAATAATAATTAAAAAATTACCATAAGGGTATAAGCAAGAGAAAAAATTGCCAACAATGGCAAAGAATACACTGACAAGTGTACAAAGGATAAAAAAGAATATATAATACAGCTAAATAAAAATAATAAAGTAATAATATAAAAATCCAATTTCACTCACAAATACCACACTAAAGCTAGATATCCATGGCAACCACGTCCATACGCTAAGGGGACAAATGAGATCTGGGGAATGGTAAGGGACTAGAGCATTATGGGTAAGGGAGGAGCTCAAGTGTTTCCAGTAACCATGAGCTGTAAAAAGCAGTCAAGTCAGATCCAAGGGTTGAACACAAACCCACTTTAATGAGGAATTAATGAAAATTAACATCAAATGCATGCACCTGTGTTGTCCATTTTCATTCTTAAAACTGATGGGTCTTGGATCCAGCTCTGCCACTTTTACTAGACTCATGGATAGAGCTCTCAAGCTCCTTCCTTTACCCATAATGCCCTACCATCCTGGCATACCTCAGACTGAGTTTGGTGCCCCAACACTAACATATGCATGACATCACATTATGAAGAAACAAGATGAAGGCATTCAGAAAGGATGGAGCTCAAACAGGGAAGAGGTGAGTTTCCAAAGGGACATCCCTTAGGCCTCACTAGGAAGACAGGAAAGGGGTTGGAATTGAGGAAGAATGAAAATGGACAACACAGATGCATCATTATAGCAAGTATATAACTTTTGTATCTGATGTTATTTTCATTCCTTAACTGATGGGACACAGCCCCTAGCTACATGAACCTTGGGTGGTCCTCATGGAAGCATATTCCATAGTACAGAGGAAGCAGATGCTAATCTGCTTCTGGATAGTATGTCTAACTTGTAACGTGCAATAAAATTATGACCAATGGACCAAGTGGCAGCTGCACAAACTATGGATGATCTTGATCAAAAAAGCAGATGAGATGGCTACGGACCTTGTGAACTGTGCTTTGGGGAGCTTAAGTAAAGACAAACTTCTTTCTTTATAAAGAAATGATACGCTATCAGTCAACCATTTAGCCAGGGTGAATTTCTACACTGCTTTACCCAATTTGTTCTCAGAGAAGGAAGCACATATTTCGTCAGTTTTTCTGAAATCCTGAGTTTTGTGCAGATAAAATTTAAGCTGCCAGTATATGTCCAGAAGATGCAGCATGTATTCTCATTTGTTTGAGAATTTCATAAAGAACACAGGTAAATGCATGCCCTGATATATGCTGGCTTCAGAAGCCACTTTAGGTTTAAAAAAATGTGGGTTCATGTATAATGAAACCCTATTCTTATGGAAGGTCAAGTATGTAGATCTTGTGGAGAGAAATTGAAATTCAGATGCTTATCTAGCAGAAGTGATAATTACCCAAAAAATAGTTTCAGAATAATCAAATCCCAAGGAGGGGTAGGATCTTTAACTGGGGGACAAGTAAAAAGGTATGCTTAAGGAATGCCTTGCACAACTTCAGAGAATCCAAACAGAAATGATTCTCACCCAAGTGAAAATCTGAAATGGCTGCTAATTGAACTTTAATAGCAGAATAACAACTCGCTCCTTTGTCAAAAATGAAAGCCAAAAAATCGATTACTACTGAAACTGGAGCAGAGAAAGGGTCCGGGTGCCTCTGAAGGGCTCTAAACTGACCATCATTTCCATTTATTTTTAGAAATTTTCCAGATAGAAAGCTTCTGAGAGGATAAACAAATATGTTAAACTGAGGAGGAAAGCTTGGACTGTCTAGCCATCACTGGAGCTGGAAAAAACATGCAGTCAACTGAAGACCATTAATATCAAAGTGCTTCTTTCCTGTCAAAGAAAACAGGTTGTCTGGACATGGATCCAGTTTCCAAGGTAGATAGAGAAGATGAAACCAAAGGAAGGGAAACCAAACCTGACGAGGCCAAAAGGGCGCAATGAGGATGACTGTGCTCTTCAACCCGGAAGCTTTTGGTAGAAATCTGGGGATGATGGGAAACAGGGGAAGTGTAAAGGAGACCAGCGGGAAAATCGTCAACTACAGCAACACTCAGACTCCCCCTGTGGAGGGACCAGGGCAAAGAACCTGCTGCACTTGTCACTGAGGGGAGAAAAATCATATTATGGCTGGCCCCATCGACAAAAAAAAATTTCCCCCCACTCTTTGATCAAGAGACCACTCATAAGCCATCCAAATGGACATGCTTAGTCTGTAAGTACACTGGTTTCCCCAGTATGTGTGTTGCCTTAAGAAAGTGACTAGAAGAAATCGCCCATTGCCACACTCTCATTGCCTCTTGAAACAGTCTGTAAGATCTGGTCCCCTCACCTCACCCCCCCCCCCCCATTTGTTGATATACCAGACTACTGACATACCATCTGTATCACAATCAACCCAAAAGGAAGAATACTTTGAAAGGCCTGCAATGCTAGAAGGATTGCTCTCATTTCCAGGACACTGATGTGCAAACTGGCCTCTTCCAGGGACCATGCAGCTTGGATTGTTTATCCTAAGAAAGCCCCCCCCCCCCAGTTTGGGAATCTTCCACAGTGACTGTGGTTACTGGCTGTGGAAGAACAAAGGGGTGACCTTCACAAACTTTTTCTGAATGAATCCACCAAAGAAGATATTTCTTGCAAACTTTGGAAATCTTGACTAGAATGTTTAAAAGATGCCAAAGAATAGACAACTGTATGCAGTGGTGGTGCTGCGGTAGCATTGTCGCCTCACAGCTGGACGTTGCCTGTTTGATTCTCAGTTAGAGCATCTACTGTGTGACGACATGCGTGAATGGGTGTTCCTTCGTTGAAGGTTGTGTGTTAGGCCCGGCAAAAGCCAGCATGTAAAACTCTACTGCCAATCATTAGCGGACCGGAGTTCCGCTGTGACAACCCCTAACCGGGAAAAGCCGAAAGACACACACACACTGAAAGAGTCCATTGCAGGACCTGCATATGAAATCTGGCTAATGGAACTGGAGTTCTCTCTATTTTCATCAATTCTAAAGCTTGGAGGACTAGCCTTACAGAATAAGAAACAGAGATCACTTTCATGAGTAACCTGAGAGTACAAACTCTTGTTAGAGAAAGTGAAGCTATCTGGTTGATCATGTCTAGACAAGCACCTATGAACTCCAAGGTCTTTGTAGTTGTAAGCTGCGATTTGATGAAATTGACCATGATGCCTATTTGGTGACATAACTGGCACAAGTAATCCTTCGCTTGAATAAACAGATGCCTGGATGGGGCAGTGAAGAGCTAGTCTTCTAAGTATGGAAACACATGGAATCCCAGCACTCTTAGGTGCGCCATCACCACCACCATGCATATGGTGAACAACCTGGGGGCTGTGGTGAGGCCAAAGGCCAGTGCTCTGAAATGGTAATCACTGGTTCCCAGCCAAAAGCGCAGGTATCTTCTGGAGCGCCTGTTCATTTTGATTTGATAGTATGCATCCTGAAGATCTGTTGAGTACATCCAATCATCCTTTCACATGAGATAAAATGGACTGAATCATGACCATCCAGAACTTAAGTATTTTACATACTGGTTTAGTTGGCTGAGATCCACAATTGGGCTCAACTCTCCTGATTACTTTGGCATTTAAAAGAATCTTGAGTAAGTTCTAGAACCTTGCTGGTCTGCGGGGACTTTATGGATGACGCTTTCTAGCAGCTTTACTATTTCGAAGGCTACCAATTCCCTCTGATTGGATGGAACATCAGGGATATTTTTTTTGTTTTTGCTGGAGAAATTTGGGGAAAATGGTATGTAATAACCTCTGTATATAATTCTCTGTACCCAAGTGTCTTGTGTGATGGATGCAGTGTCTTCTGGGTGCATAGATAAGTGCCTCCAACTGCCTCCATAGTACAGCTGTCATGTAACCTTCAGGCCCACTGGTAAGGCTTTTCAGAGACAGCATCTCTGAAACCCTGGTTCTGCAGGCCACCCCTGCCACAAGGACATCTTTGATTAGAGTTCCCCCTTCTGCTCCAGTAAGAATCATTTTTCTGTGATCCCTGGAAAGGCCATTGGGACTTGTAAAACCACATCTTTTTCCACCTCACTGATTCCTGGAGAAGAATCTTCGAAGGGTAGAAAAATTAATGCAACAGCAGACAGGATCTTGCTGTCTTACTCACTTGAGAGAGTGTTTCCTTAACTTTGGAGCCAAACAAAAATGACGCATCAAAAGGAGAACTGATAAAACACAACTCTAAGGGCTCCACAAAATCACATAGGCGCATCCAGGTGTGCCTCCTGAACGCAATGCCTGAAACTGCAACCTTAGACAGGAGACATCATCAGGTGGAGATCTGGAGGACCCTTCCTCTTCATCAACGTACAGGTCTTTGATGATAGATTCCTGAAGGGAATCTCTCTTCCTAGGGATCTCATCAGTGGATAGTCTGGTGAAGTATTGGAAATGGGTGGGGAGTCCTGGATGAGGAATGTCTGAAGGCTTGTACAGAGTAGCTGTCCTGGTGGAATAGACATGAGTGGGTCAAAGCTTAAATTCGATGGAGGAAGAATCTGTCCAAAGAGGGTGAAGACTTCCTCTCTCTGGGTACAGAGAAACCCATCTTCACTATTTCAAAGGCAGAAGGTCCAGGAGAAACAGTCAGTCGCCCCAGTGCAAAAGTTATCTACACGGATCCCTTCCTCAGGAAGGGAGTAGGAGCAGAGCTAACTCTGAGGTGCTAAGAGGCAGGGAAGACACTGACACCTTCGGAGTTGACCCCAAGTCCATGCAGCCAGCATCAACACTTTGGCTCAGTCATACTGATCCAGAGAGATTGGAGCCAGGCAACTTAAGAACACAGTCGAATGGAAGAGCAGTCAGTCTTTGGATCTGACAAGGAAATCCTCAAAGATGTTGCATCCAACAGCTCAAAAACCACCAGCTGGATTGTAGGAGAAATAAGGTTGAGACGAGGGCAGGCCCATGGGTCCGATGAGAAACAGAAAGAATTATCCCGATTTGGATTTGAGTCCTGGGAAATGTCCTCATCACCCTATCGACCTCTGCCTCAGATAAGCTTGTGCAGGATCCAAGGGATGAACTTGTGGAAGATGGTCTGGAAGGTTTCTTTAGTGTCTGCTGTAAGACACGTGAATGGAGCAGAGGAGATACTGGATCCAATCCAAACCAATGGTATCTCAGAGAATACCCTGACAAGGGTAAAATGGCCTAACTAGAAAGGGTAAAGTATTAGAAACTGGTTTGAACGTTAAGGAGATTCTGTAAAAGGGTACAGGAAGGAAGAGGAAAGCCAACTTCACGCTTCTTAAGACAGAAGTGGCAAAAGTACAGTTTTGTACCTACCATAAATGTAGATGTTCGATTATTCACCCTGCTGCAGTCATCACACTTGGGTTATCCTGTCGTCAGGCGGTCCCGCAGTCGGCCGGAATTCCAAAGTCTTGGTCCGGCGTCGGTTGCTGTCGCCTCTACCCTGACGTCAGTGCGCCAGGAGTATATATAATGCAACCAACACCATTTTCTTCAGTTTTTCTTGCCCCAGATGTCAGGTGCCCCCAAAAATGGTGGTCAGAAATTAGAACCAAATAGAGTAACCCCTGCACAAACACAAAATCCCTTCAGCTATAAGCAAATACATCAGTGAGGTATTGAAGAGATTTAGCCAGTAGATCAGAGGGGATGGAGGGAGGGTAACCTGGACTGCAGCAGGGTGAACACTCGAACATCTACATTTATGGTAGGTACAAAACTGTACTATGTTCATCATGTTACCCTGCTGCAGTCATCACACTTGGGTTGAATCCCAAAGCTAAGGTAGGGGGGAGGTATCATAGAGGGTTAGTGGAGGCTATAAGGCCCTGCAGAACTGCAGTGGCGAAGCCCACCCTGGTCTTAGAGTAAAGAGGTAAGTGATAGTGTTTGGTAAAGGTGTGGACTGAACTACAAGTTGCAGCTTCTAAAATCTCCTTGGTTGGAACGCCCCTGAGAAAGGCTGTAGAGGTAGCTGTAGCCCTAGTAGAGTGGGACTGAACGGTAGCAGGAATGATGGGTATAGCAGAAATGTATGCAATGACCTCTCCATTTAGAAATGGTTTGCTTTGATATAGCCTTCCCTTGAGAAGCTGTAGCATAGGATACAAAGAGCTGGTCAGATTTTCTGAAAGCCTTAGTTTTGTCCAAGTAGTAACGAAGTTGCCTGTGAATGTCCAAGGAATGCAGGAGTCTCTCACCTTTGTTCTGTGGATTTGGGAAGAAGGTGGGTAAGTGGATGGTTTGATTTAAAGCCACACTGGAAACCACCTTAGGCATAAAGGAAGGATTAGTTCGTAGAGAAACTCTGTCTTGATGAAAAATGAGGAAAGGTTCCACTGCCATTAGTGCCTGCAGCTCTGAGACTCTTCTAGCTGAAGTTATTGCTAGGAGCAGGGCAGTCTTCCATGATAGGAACTGAAGATCTGCGGAGAAAGCTGGTTCAAAGGGAGGTAGCGTTAGTTTTTCCAGAACAAAACTGAGGTCCCATGTTGGTGTAGGAGCCCTCCTGGGCGGTCTAATGTTTTTTTGCCCCTCTGAGGAACTGCCTTAGAAGAGGATGTGAAAATAAAGGTGGATCCGTGTTGTAATGAGCTGAAATAGCTGAAGCATGGATTTTAATGGAGGAAAAAGAAAGTCCTTTGTGCAACATCTCAGCTAAATACTGTAGAATGTGAGGCATGTGAGGCTGAATTGTGTGTTGGCCTTTAGCTTGGTTCCAGGCACAAAACCTTTTCCATTTGTCCGAATAAGCCTTCCTGGTGCTTGGCCTCCTGGCTTCCAGAATAACATCCAGAACTGCTTGTGAAAGAGGAGCTGGTTGGATGTTTAGTTGATTTGCCATGCAGCCAGATTTAAAGTTTTGAGCTGGCTGTGAAGAATCCGATTGTTCTGTTGTGTAAGTAAATGGGGGATTTGAGGCAATATCCATGGTGGGCTGTGGGCCATATTTCTCAATAGCGGGTACCAGAGCTAGCGTGGCCAGTCTGGGGCTACGAGAATCAGTCGTGGTCTCTCCTTTTTGACTTTCAAAAGAACCTTTATGAGGAGAGGCAATGGAGGGAAGGCATATACTGTCAGGTTTTTCCAACTGAAAGAGAGTGCGTCCACTTTCCAAGCTTGTTGGTGAAATGTCCTTGTACAAAATTTTGTTAGTTGATAGACCTGTTTGCCAGTCCTCAAAACTATGTCTGGAAGGCCCCATTTTTGAGTTATCAATGCAAATATTTGTGGGTCTAGTTTCCACTCGTGTGGATCCTTGATGTTTCTGCCGAGGTCGTCTGCCAATGTGCTCTTCTGTCCTGGCAGGAATTGAGCTTGCAACTGAACTTGGTAAGCCAGAGCTGTGTTCCATAAGATCAGTGCTTGCCTGCATAGAGGGTAGGAATGTGTACCCCCTTGTTTGTTTATGTACCACATTACTGTGGTGTTGTCAGTCTTTATTGCAAGTTGTCCTGGATGTAGTAGATCCTTGAAGGCTGTCAGAGCTTTCTGTACAGCTAGCATCTCTTTTTGATTTATGTGCAGATTTCTTTGATCTGCAGTCCATACGCCTTGAATGCATTGTCCTGCCATGTGTGCCCCCCAGGCGTAGTCTGAAGCATCTGTTGTGATAGTTTGCCTGGCTGGGGGCAAGGTGAAAGGCTGACCCTTGTTGAGGTGACATGCCTGTGACCACCATAGAAATTCCTGTTGTAGGCAGGGAATGAGAGATATCATTGTGTCCAAGCTGTGGCTGTGTTGAGACCATACGCTTTTTAGGTACCACTGTAATTTCCTCATATGCAGCTTTGCAAATGGTATTAGTATGCAAGATGCCATGAAGCCCAAGGCCTGCAGAATTTTTCTTGCAGTTAATTGGGTCTTTGTTACCATTGTCTTGAAATATTGAGTCAGTTGTAGTTGCTTGTCTGGCATAAGATAAGCCTTCTGGGCCGTTGTATTCAAGCTGGCACCCAGGAATGTCATTTTCTGTGAGGGTACTAGTTTTGACTTCTTTTCGTTTACTGTATACCCCAGGCAATTTAGTAGATGCTTTACAAAGGCCAGATGATGTAAGAGAATGTCTTTGCTTTCTGCTTGGATGAGGCAGTCGTCCAGGTATGGATATATTTGAATTCCTCTTTGTCTGCAGTATGCAATTACTGGTGCCAGGCATTTTGTGAAGAGACTGGGCGCAGTAGATAAGCCAAAGGGCAGTGCAGAGAATTGGTAAGGGGTTGAACCTGCAATGAAACTGAGGTATCTTCTGCAACTTTGTCTGATAGGGACATGCAGGTATGCCTCCTTGAGGTCCAACGTTACTAGCCATGCTTCCTTGCCCAACATGGGAAGTAGCTGCTGTAGTGTTAGCATCTTAAATTTGGGTACTTGTAAGTGTTTAGAATTGAAAGGTCCAGAATTGGTCTCCAGGCATTGTCCTTTCTGGGCACTAGAAAGAGTCTTGAGTAAAATCCTTGGCCTTGCTCTCGAGTAGGTACCAGTTGAATGGCTCTCATGTCCATGAGAGCTGTAATTTGCTTTTGTGCCTCTGCCCATTGATTTTGTGGCAGGTTTGGCATTCCTCTTTTCATTGGCAAGGTGTGAAAATGGAATCTGTATCCTCGTAAAATTATGTCTAGGACCCATTTGTCCTTTGTGACAATGTGCCAGTTGTCTGCAAAAAGTGCGAGTTTTCCCCCCAAGGGGGCTGTCAAGACAGTATTGATTTGCCAGATGAGGTGCAAGTCATTGAGTTTGCCTTCTGGTGGATTGAGACCTGTCTTCTCCTCCCTTCTGTGTTGTAGTGCCCCATTGGCGAGGTTTATACTGGGCTTGTGGTTGCCCTCTGCCCCTTGGGCGTCTGTATTTACCCCTCTGTGATCTGTCAGTAGCTGGAAAGGACCAATTTTTTGTTGGCCAGTTTCTGCTGAAGCGAGGGGGTTGTACCTGTAGGAAATTCTTTGTCTGCATAGATTTTGCCTTATTCTCCATTTTCTTTAAAACTTCTTCTGCTTTAACTCCAAAAAGAACATCCTGCTGTAAGGGAGCACCTAGTAGTTTTGCTTTAACATGATCAGGCAGAGTTTGTTCCTTTAACCAAGCATGCCTACGTATAACAGACCCAGTGACAGCTGCTCTGCAGGAGGCCTCCAAAGAATCAAACCCACATTGTAAGGTATGTTTGCCCACCTGTTCAGTGGCGTGCAGCAGATCCTGTACTTCTTTCAATTCAGATTGTTGAGGAAGAGAGGTTATTCTTTGCTTTAACTGAGAGATTAGGAATTGCTGATACTTAAGCATGTGAAATTGACAATTCAGTGCCCTCATAACTAGTGTGGCTGAGGTGTAAACCTTTTTCCCCCATCTGTCTAGAGCTCTGGAATCCCTCTCAGAAGGTACTGGGTTTTTAGCCATAGAAGCCTTAGCCCCCTTGGGACCCTGGGAGATAGTCTCAAGGTCAGCTACAGGGCTTTTGTAAAGAAATTTGTGGGAATCGGGCACTCTATAGTATCTGTCAGGCTTAGCCGGAGCAGGAGGTAGAGAGTCTGGGTTCAAACTGGATTCTAAATAGACATCATCCACAATGTCCAAAACTGGTGGGATGGCAAGTGGCCTGTGTTGGGGGAGTAAAAGAAACTGAGCCTTTTCTTTGAGTCAGAGTAGTCCTGACCTTCCCAGTGAAAATGTTCCCTCAGTGTGTAAAGTTTCCCCAAAGGAGTAGTCTTCAAGAGGAGAAGCTGAGGGAATAGAGTCCTCAGCATCAGAATCTTCATAAGGAGAGAAGGAGTAATCTTGGTCCTCAGAGGAGTCTGAAGAAATGGACACTTGTTCAGAGGATGCATAATCATCTTCTTGTTTAGGCCTTTTGTCAGGAGGGGGCTGGGAACCCCTGATTAAAGAAATCAAATCTTCAGCCATTTTGAGCATCTGTTTCTTAAGCATGGCGCCTTGAACAGGAGACTGAAGTGCAGTCCTTTTAGATTTAGTAGGAGTCTTCGACTTAGAAAACGTTTTAATGGTGAGGCTCGGTCTGAAAACGCCTTCAGAAACCGATGGCGTTTCGGTAGCACCAACGTCTTTTGTAGCAATGTCGTCGGAAGGGCCTGAACTAAATGGTTGCATCGGCCTGGTGCATTCCGCCAAAATTTCCATAGCGGTCTCGGGTTCCAGATCTGCGGTAGTCAGGGGCTGCGTGCGTCACTGAGGACCAGAGAACTGGAGACCGGATCAGCAGAGTCCTTGGAGTCTGGCTTAGGCCTGGGCTGTCTGTCCTTATCCTTACATTTTTTGTGCACGCCAGTAGTCGGTTGCTCTGACGGCATGGTGTAGTTAAATTTCCTACCAAAGTAGTGTTGTGCGAAATCAAAGCGTCTTTTAATAGTACGCTTATTAAACCTAGCACAAAACCGACAAGCAGTGACGTCGTGGTCTGGGCTTAGGCAAGGTATGCAATAAGAATGAAAATCCTTATGAGGTATTGGCTTCCCACAAGAAATACAATTGTTAACTTTTTCTGACATCGGACTGAGGCAAGAAAAGTTTCCCCAATGGGGTACTTAGCTTTATAGAAGACTTTGGTCTGAAATTCGAATTAAAAAATCTCAGGAGTCGGCCGACCGGCACTTGCAAACTGCTTCTGCTTCAGGCACCGCGCGGCAAGAAAGACTGAAGAAAATGGCGTCGGTTGCATTATATATACCCCTGGCGCACTGACGTCAGGGAAGAGGTGACAGCAACTGACGCCGGACCAAGACTTTGGAATTCCGGCCGACTGCGGAATCGCCTGACGACAGGATAACCCAAGTGTGATGACTGCAGCAGGGTAACAACGATGAACATCTTCACGACACCCATGCTGACGGACAACAGAGGTACAACTGCTGAATCCTACACAAATGCACTTTATAAGCACTTACACGAGTGCATGGATCGTGCAATCACTAAAAGAACCAAGATGCTATCCTCCAAAAAAAAGAAAGCCAGTTTGGTGGTCCCCTGCCATAAACAAACTCTACAACAGAAGAAAGAAACTGTTGCAAAAAAGAGAGTAAAATCCTATGATTGGAGGAACTCCCTGGTCAGTCTCAGTAAGAAGCGGAGATCCCTCAAAATCCTCCAAAGCTAGTTATGAAAACAAAATTGCCACTGATTTTAAAGACAGCCACAAAGCATTCTATAACTATGTCAAGAATCTCAATGGCAACACTCAGATCCTGCTCTGAGTTGCAGCACAATGGCACTAAATATACAGAACCAACTGATATTGCCAACATCTGGCAGACAGGTTCAGTGCTAACTTTAACCCCCCACCCCCTAAAGGGCCCATCTTTATACTGGAAGAATGCAAAGTTCCTGTAATCACGGCTGCACAGGTAAAAATAACACTCTCCAAAGCAAAAAACACAGCATCCATGGGACCTGACAACATCCTAGGCTGCAGTCTACATGAACTATAGAACGAACTGTCACCCCACCTAAGTACCATGTTCAATCATTGCCTCACCTCAGGCTTTGTGCCCACTGAATGGCGCACAGTGACAGTTATCCCACTCCACAAAGGGGGAGCCACCACAGACCCCGGGAACTAACACCCCATTAACCTGACGAGCCTGGTCTGCAAGGCTATGGAACGCATCATCATGGAACTTATAAACAATGACACTGGTAATCTCCAAACTCTGGACCCCACCCAGTTTGGGTTTGTAAAAGGCAGCTCTTGTCTCCTAAACCTGATATAGACTTCTTTGAAGCGGTCACCAAAGCCATAGATGAGGGTAAGGTGGTTCACACAGCCTATCTAGATCTCGCCAAGGCTTTCAACACCGTCCCCCACTCTGGAATTATAGATAAACTCACTAAACTAGGTATACATCCCTATGTCACAAGATGGGTTGCCAACTGGCTAACTGACAGAACCCACAATGTGAAAGTAGCAGATTCCAAATCCAACTTCAGACCAGTGACAAGTGGAGTACCACCTCTCCTGTTTGATATCTACTTCTCTGAAGTACAGGCTAACACAGAAGGTCTTTGGGTAACGAAGTTCACAGATGACTGCAAACTAGGAGCCATAATCGAAATTCCTAACGATGTGGATATCCTATAAAAAGGCCTCACTGAGACAGATGCCTGGTGTCAAAGCCATGGCCTCAAGCTCAATGCCAAAAAGTGAATTATCATCCCTTTTGATAAAAACTCTGTACCCATGAACTACCACATAGACCGTTGTCTACTTAACACCAAAAGTGTGATAAGAGACCTTGGGACACAGGTGGACAGTAGTCTCTCGTTTGATAATCACATCGCCACAGTAGTCAGGAAATCCTTCTACGTGGCACACCTCATCACAAAAGGTTTCTCATCCAGGAAAAAAAGAGGTCATTGTTCTTCTCTACTCGTCACTCATTAGACCCATTATAGAGTACAACGGCCCTTTTGGTATGTACCTTACAATACATCTACAACAACTGGAAAGGCTGCAGAAATACCTCACAAAGAGGATTAGCGGCCTCAAACAGATGCCCTACGCAGACAGTCTCAAAAAACTCCAGCTTTACTCTGTCGCATATCACCTACCAGAGGTGATCTCTGCCTAGCATACAAAGCTATGTCACACCCACAGCTGTTGGGGACATGCTCCACTTAAAGAAATCCCAGTCCCTCCAAGCTACACTCTAGGGACCAAAACATTGTCACCACAATAAACAGAACATACTGGAGGGATAGATTCCTGCCCTCAGAGACTTCCCACACTCTGGAACAAACTATCTATATCAAAGCTCCTCATTAGCACTCTTCAAGAAAAATATTGATGATTGGATGGGAGATAGGAAATTCATCCCGGGGATCACTTCTGTGGCTCTGCTCGACAGAGGCACAGGAGAATAATTTTCTTGGGTGGTGAAAGCCAGGGTACCGTTTGGCTAGGCTTATATAGGCCCTAGGGCCAATAGCCTAGTACCTACCTATGAACCTGGACACTGCAGATCTACATCTCACAAAAAGATACAAGAATTCTTTAACCTCCTAACTCAAAAACAGAAAATCCAGGTTGGAACGATGTGACGGCAAATGAGATCTGAGGCGAGCCAGGATGGTGGGGCACTGTGGGTAGAGAGAGGAGTTTGACAGCTACATCCATGAGTCTATTAAAAATGGCCAAATTGGAACCAAGGTCAAATCAGAGACCCATTAGTTAAGGAATGAAAATGACATCACATCTGAAGAGATTCCCACCTTCTCACTCCATAACGAATGACTCCATGTCAGAAGCCTGAACCTGCAAAGTAGCTCCAGACCAAGCCAATGACCATCTGGTAACAGTTCATACAGAACAGGGAGGAGGCTAAATGCATGAGGTCACATCAGAGGTGAGCACACTAGTGAGGATAGGGGCCTACAAATGAACCTAAACTGTCCAGACAATTTTGAAACGGAGTCGTGTTGGAAACATCTAGAATGTCATCTCCCTCCTTTGAGTTCCTTCTCCTTCAAACACTTTGCATTTCTTTGTAAAGTTAGCAGTAAATTGCACATCACCAACCTTAACTAATCTCTCCTTCTACACATAACTCTGATAATGACTTTCTCCCTCCAGGGTATAATAAACTACGACTAGATCGTCAAAATAAAAAAGGTGGAGGAGTAGCCATTGCCTACTCAAACCATCTTACTCTCTTCACTAGATAAAACAATCATCCTTTCTACCTTCTGAACTCCTGATTACCAACCTTAAGCTTAATAACCACATTATAATTACTGTAGCAGTCATTTATATTCCTCCTAGTGACAACATTCCCATACTTGAACATATTCACTCCTGGCTTACACAACATACACATAATGAAATCATCCTCCTAGGGGATGTCTATATAAATTGGCTATCCCACTGCTCTCCAAGTGCTACCTTATGCATTAACTTGCATGGCTTTACTCAACTCATCTCTACTTCCACCCATGCTAATAAATCTCTCAAGTTTGGCTCACTTATTGACTGGATATTAGTCTCAGACCCACAAATATCACAACCCTGAAACTACCAAACTCCCAAAGCGATCACTCTCCAATAAAAGTTCTAAGATTCTCTCCACATCTCACTAGACCACAGCCACACTGAACGTCACAAGCTGACTACCACCCAGAGACCTTTAATGCTCTCCTCACCAAAATACACTGGTCTTTTCTGACCTCTCCCAATCTAGATGAAGCAGTACACTCATTCAACTCAACCTTCCGAAATATTCTCCCTGGTTAACTAATGCTACCGGCATCTTGATGAAAACTAGAGATAGAATGTGGAAACTTGGGTAAAAACAAAACTCCCCATCCACTTACAAAAATATAAAGAACTCAGAAATGTTACTAAAAACATATCAAAGACAAAAAAAGATTTCTAGAATAACCTACCTACCAACGTCACAAAGGACAAATCCTACGAAATTCACAACCTTGACATGTCAAAAGCTTTTGACACAGTCTCCCACCAAATCCTACTAAATAAACCATCATCCCATGGCCTCAACACAACAGCCCTGTCCTGGTTCCATAGTTCTCTCAGCAAGCCACCAAATGGGAGAACACCCTGTCCCCCTTTCTACCAATCACTGTTGGTGTACCTCAAAGATCCATACTTGGCCCCCTTCTCTTTACAATTTTTACTAACAACCTCAGCTCTTCAACCCAACTAGCCTCCATAGTCCAATATGCCAAAGAATCTACATTAATCTGCACAACTCCCACCCCCCCAGGACCTACAAACAAAAATGCAAAAATCTTTCCAGAACATAGAAAACTACCTCACTAGCCATCAACTCGTACTTAATCCCAACAAAACCAAGCTAATTGTCTTCAGTTACAATAAACCCAAAACATGTCTGACTCCACTGTCTATCCTTTCCACAAACAGAACCAAAATAGATCCCACCAGCCAAGTCAAACTTCTAGATGTCACAATCGATGATAACCTAAGGTTTGACACCCACATCTCCCTCACCATCAAAAATGTCCACTCCAAACTAGGCACCCTTTACAGAATTAAACCTTACCTTACAGACAATGCCAGACTAGCCACTGCCTGCACACATCTACTCTCCACCCTTCTCTACGGCTCCCTAGTATTTACAAATATTTGTAAATCTGACTTAAATAATCTGGAATCATGCTACAACAAAATCTCAAGTTTGCTTAAGTTTTACCCTTACCCCACCCACCACCTGTAGTCTCTCTCTCTAAACTTAAAATGCTGAACCACCTTCAAACAACAAACAACCAACAGTCAGTCCATAGCAATATATATAATTCCAAAACCTGGGACCTCACCAATTTAGTCCAACCAAACAGCAATCCCAGAACTAACAACTTTATTAAAAATTATTTAAATTACCCACCCAAGCCCACAACACACAGGGTACAACTCTTTTTTCCCATAAAATTGTCAAATTGTGGAATCCCCATTCAGAGGAAAAAAAGTTTAAAACCTCCATCTAGTAAAACACTGGCTACTCTCCTGCTGCCATAGTCATAGTCCTGGTTAAGCCACCTACTAATTACCTTATTTAAGCTCTCCCACCTCACAGCTACACTATTAACTGCTGTGCTCTTTGCTATCTTGATTAGTTTCTTAGTTTGTATACAGACTGCTTTGTCTTCCAACTGTTATGCAGACTGCATTTCTCTGTCTGGCAATTACTGTATCACACTGTTCTCGCTATTAACTCATGTGGCCAGTTTGTATCTCTCTGCCATTTTTTGTTAAATTTAATTTATTATCCGTTACCTTACAGAACCCACTCAGCAGTCTCCACCTCTCAACTTAAATAGACCTCGAACATATAAACCTTCAACATTTAACCAACATACAAGACAAATCCAATTCTTCCAACCTTCCCGGACCTCACCAAACCTACTCCAAACAGCAATCCCAGAACTCTTAGCACCACTAAAATAAAATTATATATTTAAAGATTACCCAACACCACACACACATTAGGTTTACCCATAAAATTGTCAAATTGTGGAATCCCAGTATTCAGAGTATTAAGGAATCCCAGTATTCCTTCTAGAAATCTAGTAAAACACTCTAGCTCTGCCTAGGTCGCTCCTGGTTAAGCCACCTACTACTCTCTTTAATTACCTTAAACTAGCTCATTCTCACAGCTACAACTATTAACTGCTAAAGGCTATCTTGCTATCTTAGTTTTTCCAGTTGTATACAGACTGCTTTGTCTTCCAACTGTTATGCAGACTGCATTTCTCTGTCTGGCAATTACTGTATCACACTGTTCTCGCTATTAACTCATGTGGCCAGTTTGTATCTCTCTGCCATTTTTTGTTAAATTTAATTTATTATTTGCTATCATTATTATTATTATCTAACACTGTGGTGGTGGTGTTCTGTGTGGAGGCATATGAATAAATTCCTTCTTCATCCGCCGCAAACCCGCTGAAAAAAATCCAAATAATAACCAAAAATACCCAGTAAATAAATACAAAATAAAAGCATATCAAGATAAAATAACAGGCAAAACACAGGGCCAAATAATGGTGTCTGTGAATGGTGGTGTCTGTGTGGAATAGGAAAAGTCACAAATAGGAAACTGACTTCTCTCACTGACTTCAACAGTTCTGACCGACAAACTGATGACCCGACAATTTGATACTCTGTACTGACAGATCTGTTTAAGAAAGAACTGACTACAGTTCCAGATGAATATTCCTCTATACCAGTGAAGTTACCAGGAGGGTCAGGCAGGAAGGGTGGGGGATTGACATCTTCTTGGTTGACATCGGATCCTGCAGGGGAGATCACTGCAAGACTCACTACTGCAACACTGACTATAATGAACATTCTCATATTAAAATGCAGCACTTGCAACTAAGCAAATTGACCTACTAACCTGTGAATAACTGCTGTAAGTAATATTATAGAATAAGACTTATCATATGACAAAAAACACACAAATAATAGTGCTCACAGGAATAATGCACATCCAGATAAAGAATTTCATCGAAGTCTGGCAAATGTCTATCAAACAGCGTCAGGTAAAGAATGAACTTGTTAAAAGAACAAGACAACATGAAGCCACTCGGGAGCCATGGAAAGTTACATTCTAAGCAGCCTAAATACATCCACAGATTCCTGAGCTATTATTGAAAACCCCAGGTTAAAAAAAGACAAAGCCGAACAACCAAAAGTAAATGCTTTCAAAAAGTAGAAATGGCAATGTTTTTCAGGAACAAATTCTTCTCTGCATTGATCACAGTAAACACGTTGCAAATCTTTTCATGAAGATTTTAATAAGTTGGCTTACAGGGATAAAGCTACAATGATCAAGACAATTAGAGTTCAACTGGTAACTTGGGCATCAGCTGGAGCTGGAGTTGAGGAGGAGGAATGATGAGCCTTAACCTGCTCGAGTCTCTGCAAGTGGAGTGTCACGTGCTCATGGCACAGTCTTTGTAGCAGAATCCCTGGGACAGAGACAATTACATGGACGTGCTTCTTTATAATGGTGCAGGGGCAACAATCATGTCATAAAGCATACAGTACATTGCATTCACCCCAATGCACATCAATTCCATAGACACTAACAAGCATACGTGGGATTTTAGGACTTAAAAGTTAAAATCCCAATCTTCTTTGTAGATGACAGCTGCACTGCCAGTATGCTTAACTATCACCCCCCCCCCCTCCAGAGGAAAAAAGCCACAAGACTCTCTCATCCAAGGGAAATGAAGTCAAAAGTGTTGGGGTGCAAGTTTGATGGTCAACAACAGGACTGAAGCAGAGAGACCTACACAAAACACTACAACAAACAATGCAAAAACTCCAAGCTTACAATTTTCCATAAATTTTAAGAAACAAATATTCATATACAAGAAATTGTACAGAAAAGGCACACTTTATCAGCTGTATTTCTGTTCAGCCAGGTATGACATTCACAGTGGATAGAAACAATTGTACTCTTGACTTAAATAGTAATTTTGAAAGAAAATATACATTTACATAATTATATAAGCAGCAAGTGATCTCAAACAAGTTAAGTGGGTTTTCTCCGATATCACTTAAGATTACACCTGCTAACCATGTAACAAAAGTAGTGTAGTAATTTTGCAAATAGTCATATAAATATAGCTCATCTTTAGAATGACTAAACCTACTAACAAAACCTCCAGCACAATGCATTCTACATGAACTATGCATTTTTTGTCTAGGACTCTTCTCATGCTGGCCTTCAATAATATGCAACTGTTATGAAAAAAAAATGAACAGTGCATTCTAAATAAACAATTCCTCTCATACCTTCCCCATACTATAATTGACTGACAAAGCCACTCAATTAGGAAACCCAGCTCTGAACAATGTCAAAACATAAGGATCTACGGATGCCAACAGAAATAAAGTGTTAGTGGCCTCAGTAAGTTAAGTGATGAACAATTTCAAGTGGTTAATTGTCTTCGCAGTTGGTAATTCATGGAAAAAATGAGTTTCTACTTATGAGCTGTTTATCTTTGAGGTAAGTAAATGAACAAGGGTTGGCAGTGCCTCCACTTGACTGGTTCAAGGTTGTTTGCCAACAGTTTGGCAGGATTACTTTCAAAATGAACACAATAACAGTTTTGCCCACTAGCTATTATTCTGTATGTAAAAAATTATTGCAATATCAACCACAAAAAAACAAAACAAAACAAAAAAAGGTTAAGGAGGTATGGATGCCCTATGTAGTACCAAGCCGAATCATACAGATTCTTTACTAGAGTTACGCAAAGGGACATCAAGTGTACATTCCTCACTTACTCCTGTGACTAGCAATGGCTAGTCATTTATGACTTGCAGCTCTATCCATCCAAAGGTTAAATCTCCTTTGTTGGAAAACTGAGCAGTTTCTGCACTTAACACTCTCCTGTCATACCTCTGTTTTAGAGGGGACCCTTCTTGATAGGCCAATGAACGAGTTTTATCTTCTACAATAACATGTGACATTTTAGAATGTCTCATGTTTAAAGACACATGCACCAATGCAGATACATGCTGAATCATCACAGAACTAGGATAATAGTAACTGACCTCTGAGACTGTCAGTTTGTCTCCAACTACTGGAGAAGCACACTTCTTGAAAACAAAAAATAAATGCAAGTTATGTTCTCAACACTAGATCTTTGTTGTTTTGCTCTGCCCATCAGACTGAAAGCTATCAAATTCAATTAAATAAAAAAATACGTTTTACATTACTTGGCATCCGTGTTGTCTTCCTTCACTGCTCCTCACAATAGGGCCTCGCAATATGGCTCGGCCACATACATGGATCCGAGACTCAAGCTCCTCCCTCTTACCCATAAGGCCCTGTGTATCCAACCAAGTACCTCAGAATGAGTTTGGCAATTCCAAACATTCAGCATTCACACAATAAAGGAATGGGAGAAAAGGCTCAAAGGACATAAGAGTACCTTCATCATCCAGATTCCTCTACAAGAGAAAGGCAGGGGGATGGTTGGGTGGGAAAAGTGAAGAGGAATGAAGGAAAACACAGATGCTAAGTTATGATAAGAAATAACTTTTTAATCTGATGTCTTCATTCCTCCTCACGACAGGGTCAGAGTCCCCAGACATGTAAATCCTGGGTGGCCTTCATGGAAGAATATGCTGGAGCACCATCAAACCAAAGGAGGCCCTGTTCCTAGATATGATATCAAACGTGTAACGTGATACAAAAGTATGACTGTTAGACCATGACGACACCTCCCCACAATCATCACCAACAGAAGTTCCACAACAGAAGTTAGTAAAAATAACCACAGCTCTGGTGGAATGTGCCTTAGGAGGTTTAGGTAATTCCAATCCCCTGGATGAATATATGTACGAGATGCAATCAGATATCCATTTTGCCAAGGTAACTTAATACCGTTCCTCCAACCTATTAGAGAACAAAGCTATGAAAAGCTGACCAGATTTTCTGTGTTGTTTGGTCCTGTGTAGGCAAAAATGAAAAGTGGTACCCTGGATGGCTTGAATATTGTCCTTGGTAGCAACTTTGGGCATAAAGGATGGATTGGTACATAATGACACTCTTGGCTTTGTGAAAAGGAGGCTTGGAAGATGAGGCCTAATTCAGAAATCCTCTTAGCAGAAGTTAAAGCAACCGAGAGGACCGTCTTCAAAGACAAACTTCATATCGCAACTAGTTGCTGGTTCGAAAGATCCCTGGGTTAAAGCCTGCAACACAAGAGTGAGGTCCCAAGGGGGAGATGGATCCTTAACTGGAGGTCTTGACAAGAAAACACCTTTAGTGAAAGATTTGCAAAGTCTAAAAGTGAAAAGAGAAAGTGCAGTTTTGTACCTACCATAAATGTAGATGTCCGATAGGAATGCATCTGCAGTCCTTACAAATGGGGTTGTCCTGTCGTCAGGCAGCCCTTCGGTCGGCCGGATTCCAAAGTCTGGGTCTGGCCTCGGCTGGTGTCGCACTTCACCCGACGTCATAGCTGCAGTTATTCGGGTATAAAGGCATCAGCCGACGCCATTTTCCTCAGTGTTTCTTGCCCCAGATGCCAGGTGCCCTCTAGGAAGGCTAAATTTGGATAAATGCAAATGTTTCCAAATAGTAGAGAGCAAACAAAAAATAAACATGTATGTATATATATACAAACAAATACACCATAATAGATTCCCCCAGCTAGCTACAAGATGGGCAAATACCCTAGGAGTACCACAGAAGGGAAGGAGAGTGGGTAATCCTGACTGCAGATGCATTCCTATCGGACATCTACATTTATGGTAGGTACAAAACTGTACTATGTCCTTCAAGGATGCATCTGCAGTCCTTACAAATGGGTAGAATACCATAGCCAAACTGGGGAGGAGGAGAAATGAAATTATGGTAGTTAAGATCCCTTGCAAAACAGCAGTGGCAAAACCTGCTCGGGATCTAGAGTATAAAGGTAAATTATAATGCTTGGCAAATGTATGCACGGAGCTCCAAGTAGCAGCCTCTAAAATGTCTTTGGTAGCCACAGAAAGCTGTGGTAGTGGCTGTAGCCCTTGTAGAGTGAGGCCTGATGTTTTCTGGAGTTTTCTTCCCATGGTAGGAGTAACAAAATCTAATGCAATTTCCTATCCACTTAGAGATTGTCTGTTTTGAAATTGCTTTTCCTTCCATTCCTGTCGCATATGCTACCAGTAGCTGGTCAGTTTTTCTATTGCCCTTGGTCCTGTCCAGGTAGTAGCGTAATTGCCTATGCACATCCAAGGTATGCAACAGTCTTTCTCCCCTGTTTTGTGGGTTGGGGAAGAATGTAGGTAGGTGGATAGCCTGATTCAAAGACACTCTGGAAACCACCTTAGGCATAAAAGTAGGATTTGTTCTCATGGACACTATCTTGATGGAAGATCAGGAAGGGCTGTACTGCCATTAATGCCTGTAGTTCAGATACCCTTCTTGCTGAAGTGATTGCCAGCAGGAAAGCAGTTTTCCATGATAAGTATTGTAAGTCTGCTGTTGCTGCTGGTTGAAAGGAGGAGCGTCAATTTTCTAGCACAAAGTTCAAGTCCCATGCTGGCAATGGTGGCTTCCTAGGTGGTTTTACATTTTTAATTCCTCTCAGAAACTGCCTGAGCAGAGGATGTGAGAAGACTGGAGGATCCAAGTCGTATTCTGCTGAAATAGCTGATGCATGAATCTTAATGGAAGAATAGGACAGGCCTTTGTGGAAGAGCTCTGCCAAGTATTCCAGGATGTTGGCTATGTTTACCAGTGACACATTTTCTCCTTTTGCAGTACTCCAAATGGAATATCTTTTCCATTTTGCTGAATAATTTTTTCTTGTTGAGGGTCTGCGAGACTCCAAGTTAATGTCTTTAACCCTTTGTGATAAATTTGGGTTTTTTGTTCTTATGCAATGTTCCAGGCAGTCAGCTGCAGTGTTTTCAGGTTTGGATGCAGGGTTTGTAGTTGTTCTGTGTTAACAGCAAGGGAACAAGGGGTAGGGGCCATATTTGTTCAGACATGCTCCTCAGTAATGGGTACCAATGTTGTCTTGGCCAGTCTGGAGCTATCAGAATGATCCTTGGACGGTCCTCTTTGATCTTCAATAGCACCTTGTGCATCAAAGGAAGTGGTGGGAATGCATATGCTGTCAGGTTTTTCCAACTGAAAGATAGGGAGTCCACTTTCCAAGCAAGTGGGTGGTACGTCCTTGTGCAGAATTTCTTTAGTTGGTGATTGCGTGGGGATGCAAATAAGTCTATTTGTGGGAGTCCCCATTTTCTTGTAATGGTTTTGAAGATGTCCAGATGCAGCATCCATCGTGGGCATCCGTGGTAGTTCTGCTTAGTATGTCTGCTAGAATGTTTTCTTTTCCTGGTACAAAAACTGCTTGCAACTGAATGTTGTAACTCAGGGCCACATTCCAGAGGTCCATTGCCATCCGGCATAGAGAATGTGTGCCTCCCTGTTTGTTGATGTACCACATAACTGTGGTGTTGTCTGTCCTTATCAACAGTTGACCTTGTCGAAGAAATGGTCTGAATGTCTGAATTGCCAGTTTTACTGCCAGCATTTCCTTTTGATTTATGTGTAGGTGCAGCTGGTCCGGAGTCCATGAACCTTGTATGCACTTGTCCAGCATGTGGGCCCCCCAACCGAGGTCTGTGGCGTCCGTGATGGTTTGGCTTGGTTGAGTGTTGTGGAAGGGCAATCCTTTGTTTGATTGACAGGCCTGAGCCCACCATTGGAATTCTTGTTTCAGGCATGGAATTATTGGAATTTGGGTTTCTAGGCTGTGCTTGTGCTGAGACCATAAATTCCTTAGGTACCACTGTAACTTTCTCATATGCAGTCTGGCATGTGGAACCAATTTATGCAGGATGCCATGAAACCCAAGGCTTGCAGGACTTTTCTTGCTGTTAGATGGTTCTGCTTTGTTAATGCCAAGAAGTAGAGAGGGAGTTGCTCCTGTTTTTCTACTGTTAGGAATGCCACTTGTTTCGATGTGTCCGGCTCTGCACCCAAAAAGGTTATCCTTTGGGATGGTATCAGCCTTGACTTTTTTATATTGACTGTGTATCCCAGGGCTTGTAGTAGGTAAATGACCCTTTTCAAGTCTTCTGCTAACTTGTTTTTGCTGTCCGCTTGCATCAGGCAGTCGTCCAGGTAAGGGTAGATTTGGATTCCCTGAAGCCTGCAATGAGCAATTACTGATGCCAGGCATTTCGTGAACACTCTGGGCGCAGTAGATAAGCCAAAGGGCAAAGCTGAGAATTGATAATGCTCTGATCCTGCAAGAAATCTGAGGTATCTTCTGCAATTTGGTCATATGGGGACGTGCAGGTATGCCTCCTTGAGATCTAGAGTTACCAGCCAAGACTCCTTGCCCAGCATGGGAAGAAGCTGCTGTAGGGTCAGCATTTTGAATTTTGGAACAATGAGGAATGTGTTTAAAGCGGACAGGTCGAGTATAGGTCTCCATTTCTTTCTTTTCTTGGTACCAGGAAGAGTCTGGAGTAAAATCCCTGTCCTTGCTCTATAGATGGTACCTTTTCCACAGCTCTCATCCTTAATAGTTATTTGCTTTAGAGCTTCTGCCTTTTGATTTGGAGGTAGGTTTGGCATTCCTCTCTTCCCTGGTAGAGTATGGAAGTGAAACCTGTAACCTTGGTCTATTGTCTGCAAAATCCACTTGTCTCTTGTGATGTAATGCCAGTTTACTGAAAATAAAGCTAGCTTCCCGCCCAAGGGTGCTTCTAGTTGTTCCCTGGTAGGCGATGCTAGAGCCAAGTCACTGTGATTGTCCTGTAGTAGTGGTGGTGGCTGTGTCTGTGGCTGCACCTCGCTGGTTGTTACCCTGCCACTGGCGTCCCCTGTAGGCACCCCTGGATTGACTTCTGCCTCTTGAACGCCTATTCCTGCCTCTCTGAGCTCTGGAGGAGTCTGGAAAGGACCAATTCTTGGAGGGCCAATTCCTGCTAAACCTTGGAGGTTGGACCTGTAAGAAATCTTTCACTGTTTGGACAGATTTTGCCTTCTCTTCCATCTTCTTCAGCACCTGTTGTGCAGGAGAGCCAAACAAATTGATCTTGTCCATGGGAGCATCTAGTAGTTTTGATTTAACATGGTCTGGTAAGGCCTGCTCTTTTAACCATGCATGCCTTCTGATAACTGTGCCAGTCATGGCTGATCTAAAGGAAGCCTCCAGTGCATCATAGCTGCATTTTAAGGAATGGTTACTGACTTGATGAATGTTATGTACCATTTCCTGAACAGATTTTTTGTCTAATGGTTCATCCGAGGACAGTTTTTTGGTTAACTGGTTTAGCATAAATTCTTGATACTGGATCATGTGGAATTGACAGTTCAAGGCCCTAGCTGGAAGAGTAGCAGAAGTGTAAACTTTTTTACCCCATCTCTCTAAGGACCTGGATTCCCTTTCAGAGGGGAGGGGGTTTTTGGCAGAGGTAGCTACTACAGCCTTAGGACCCTGGGAGATAGTCTCGGGATCTGCAAAAGGAGCCTTACACAAATGGTAATGCGTGTCCGGGACCCTGTAGTACCTATCGGGCTTAGCAGGGGCCGGAGGTAGTGAATCAGGAGCAGTACAAGCATCATTAAATGCATCATCTACAACAGAGAGAACTGGAGGTATAGCTAAAGGTCTATGTTGTGGTAAATGCAGAAAAGTTCTAAGCCTTTTTCTAGCGTCAGAAAAATCCTGGCCCTGCCACTGAAATTGTTCCCTCATAGCATGCAAGGTTTCCCCAAAGGAAAATTCCTCAGGCGGAGAGGCAGAAGGAATGGACTCTTCAGCATCAGAGTCTTCATAAGGGGAGAAAGAAGCCTCTGGAGGGTTAGTATTATCTGAATCATCAGAGGAATCATCTGTAGAAACTGGCTCAGGGGGCTCTGCTCTAGGCCTCTTCTCTGGAGGTGGGTGAGAGGCCCTGTCTGGGTGAGGTTGGGATCCCCGGATTAAAGAAATGAGATCCTCTGCTAGACTAAGCATTTGAGAACTAGAACTAGGCCTGTGAGAGGGGGTCTTAGCAGGCACAGATTTAGTAGATTTAGCTGCTTTAGCCCTGGCAAAGGCCTTAATGGACATGGATGCAGGTGGCCTAGCAGCTCCACATGCAGGGGTAGAAATATCCAAGGGGATAGTGTCAGACAATTCCTGAGAAACTGCAAGAGCAGGAGGTATATCAGAAGCCGATTCCGCCAGGTTGGAAGAGGCCTCAGTAGGAGGCAAGTTTTCGGCTGAAGGAAGAACTGCCTGCCCGGTTTCAGCCGAAACCGAGACACTCGCGGTTGGCTTAACCGCGGTTTCGGCCGAAACCCCAGACCGCGAGTGTCAGTCCTTTTCCTTGCGCTTTTTAGATATTTGCGTAGTGGGAGGATCCGACGGCATAATGTAAGCAAAATCTGAGCCGAAAAACTCCTCAGCAAATTCCGACCTACGTCTAAGCGTCCGTCGGTTAAAAGAAGCACAGGCTAGACAAGCTACTACGTTGTGGTCTGGGCCTAAACAAGGTAAGCAGTAAGAGTGGAAATCTTTATGAGGTATTTGTTTCCCACAAGTTAAACAGTTATTCACTTTTTCTGACATCGGCTGAGGCAAGAAAGAGTCCCCAACGGGGTACTTAGCTTTTTAGAAGTCTTCGGTAGAAGTATTCGGTAGTAGTAATCTCTGGTTCTGACCGACCGGCACTTGCGAACAGCTTCTGCTTCGGGCGCCACGCGGCAAGAAAGACGGAGGAAAATGGCATCGGCTGATGCCTTTATACCCGAATAACTGCAGCTATGACGTCGGGTGAAGTGCGACACCAGCCGAGGCCAGACCCAGACTTTGGAATCCGGCCGACCGAAGGGCTGCCTGATGACAGGACAACCCCATTTCTAAGGACTGCAGATGCATCCTTGAAGGACATCGGGACTGACTTGAATAAAAATTGGAAATAGCAACTAACTATATTTTGATAAGTGGAGAAACTAGCACCTTTGTCAAAAAGGGTGCTAAGAAATAGCAAAACATCTGAAATCGGTGCTGAGAAAGGATCAGAGTTCCTGCTCATGGCCCAAATAACAAATCTCTTCTATTTGCTGTTATACACCTTTTTAGTGGAAGCCTTTTGCGAGGCTAGAAGGATTTTTTGGACCAGGAATGCAAGTCTGGACTGTCTCACTAGGGTTGGAAGTGGAGAAACCAAGCATTCAATTTGAGGGCTCGAAGGTTTGGATGGGGCATGCCTGAAGGGTGACAAAGGAGATTCTGAAGTGGCTCCAGAATCTGAGGAGGGTATTTCAGATGAGATCATAGGAAGGGGAACCACACCTGACGAGGCCAGAAGTGGGCAATGAGGCTGACTGAGCTCTTCAGCCGGCTTACTTTCTACATAAACTTCGGGATGAGTGGAAGAGGGTAAGCATACAGGAGACCCACAGGCCATTTGTGGACTAGTGCATCCCTCGGGGACTTCCCTGGGTGAGGGATCAGAGCTAAGAGCTTGCAGCATTTGCTGTTTTGAGGACAGGAAAATAGGTCACAGCGAGGTAGACCCCCCAATGATTGAAGATCATGTTTGCCACTGAATGACTGAGGCAACACTCATGCAGAACAAGGAGCGATCTGCTGAGTGTCTGGCAGACTGTTGGTTTCCCCACAATGTGTGTTGCAATTAGAAGGCGATCTGAAGATATCGCCCATTCCCACACTCTCATGGCCACCCTCTGCACAAGGGATAAGAATGGGTTCCTCCTTGTTTGTTATTGTACAATACAACAGCCATGTTGCTGGTGTGCATTGCAATAGTCACCAAGGGGAGAACATCCTGAAAGGCTTGCAACATTAGGAGGACTGCTCTTATCGCTAGGACGCTGATATGCAGCCTGGTCTTGGTGGGGGAGCACGTGCCTTGGACCATCTTCCCATTGTAATTCATCCCACCAAAACTGGGAAACCTCCGTGCTCACACTGGCTATAGGGGGGACTGTTCAAGAACAGTCTCCCTAGAATGACGGTCTCTGATTGTACCTACCAACTGAGGTGACGCCTGCAGATAAAATTCAACCTGATGCAAAGTAACAACGGCTGACAAAGGATGGACATTGTGTGGCTAACATCCACTGAAGAACCCACATGAAAAACCTGGCTAGAGGGACCAACAGAACGGATGCAGACAGACCCTAGGGTCTGCAGAATCAAATGAGCCAAGAGGGTCTGTTGGGATAACAGTTCCTGGACCTGATTTCTCAAAATGGCTACCCTGTGAGAAGGAAGAGAAGTTATCCAATACCTTGTATTATGCTGTGTACTTATGAATTCCTGGTTCTGTATAGGAGTCAGATTGGATCTGCTCAGGTTTATGGTGATGCTCAAGGAATGTGATAACTGGATTAAGTAATCTTGGCTTCAATTAGCTGATGCCTCATGGGGGCAGTCAGGAGCCAATCGTCTGAACACAGAAATCCCTGTAATCCCCTGAGCTTCAAGTGAGCTGCTACCACCGCCATGCATTTGAACACCCAAGGGGCTGTGGTGAGCCCAAAGGGCAGTGCTCTGAATTGGTAACTACTGCCTCCCAGCTGGAAGTACAGACATCTCCTGAGCGCCTGTCAATTTTGATATGATAGTACATGTCCATGAGTTCTATCGAGCACATCCAGTCGTCCTTGTGCAAAAGTGGCAGAATGGACTGAACCATAACTATTCAGAACCTCAATTTCTTTACATATTGGTTTAATTTGCTTAGATCCAGAATGGGTCTTGGGTCCCCTGCCTTTTTTGGCACCAAAAAAGTGGGAGTAGGTTCCGAATTCTCTGTTCGATTGGGTCCTCTTGGATGACTTTTTGCAACAGTTGTTGAATTTCTTGTGCTGCCTCTTCCCTTTGACTGGGTGGCACATCGGGAAGACTTTTGGAGGTTGGAGGCAAAAGAGAAAAGGGATGTAATAACCTCTGGATATTATGCTGAGCACCCAGTGGTTTTGGGTCAACTGGGTCCAGGCTTCTGGGTGCAGAGCTAGCTGGCCCCTGACTGCCTCCAGAGATGGATAGTCGGGCAGCACTTCAGGAGCGCTGCTAGGTCTTATCAGCAGATTTCTAAATCCCTAGTTCTGCAAACCCCCACCCTCCTGCTTCTAAGGTGACGTCTACTATCAAATCACTTCCCCCCTGCCCCTAGAGGAGGGTTCCCCATGTAGGTTCTGGAAAGGCCCTTGGGATTTGCAAAACCACTTCTTACCTCCATGTTGTTTCCTGCTGAAGGACCTCTAGAGGATAGAAAATTTGATTCCAACAGTAGAAAGGGTCTTTCCATCATTTCCACTGTAGGTAAGACTGTCTCGAACTGATGGCCCAAAAAGGGAACAGCCATCATAAGGGGCATTAATAAACAACGTCTTAAAGGGCTTCACAAAATCACAGCCTCCAGCCAGGCATGCCTCCTTAAGGAAAGACCTGAACCAGCTGCTCGCGAGGTGCCCTCCATGGTGTGGGAGATCATCCTCATCAATGAGTTGGCAATGGACGAAGGAGTGGTCAAGCTTGGGAGAAACTTTCTTACATTCCTCCGCAAGCATGGACTCAGAAGCTGAAAGTTACTTGATCTGATCTCTCTGTAGCAGAGGAAAGTGAGTCAAATAATTCAATGACCTCAGGACAAAGATGGCAGAGGTGCATATGCGCTTCTCCAATCTATCCAGCGGTCTAGATTCCTTGTTAGGCAGATGGACATTGGCAATTTCTTCTGCCAGCTCCTTCTTGGTGGCTGACGCCTCCTGGATGGCATCAACTATGGGTCCCTTATTCCAGTGCTGTATGTGGGGGGGGCACCAAAAAGGTACAGTTGTGTACCTACCATAAATGTAGATGTTCACGTGTATTCACTGTTGCAGTCATTACACTTGGGTTACCCTGCTGGCAGGCGACCCGTAGTCGGCCCGAGTTCCGTCGGTTGCTGTCGCCTCTTCCCTGGCATCAGTGCACCAGGAGTATAAAACCTGCAACAGACTCCATTTTCTTCAGTTTTGCTTGCCCCAGATGTCAGGTGCCCCCAGAAATGAAGGCTGTAAAGATAAAAATATGCCAAACAACCATGCATATATCACTAAAAATATTTTATTCTTCTAAAAGCAAATACACCACATAGGTTGTATGGAGTTGAGAAGTACAGAATAGTCCCAGCAACGAGGGGGATGGTGGGTGGGTAAACCAGGACTGCAACAGTGAATACACTCGAACATCTACATTTATGGTAGGTACACAACTGTACTATGTTCATCGTGTTTCACTGTTGCAGTCATTACACTTGGGTAGAATCCCAAAGCTTAGGCAGGGTGGCTGGGTCTAGATTGGATTTGGCGAGGCTAACAAGCCCTGCAGAACTGCAGTGGCAAAGCCAGTCTGGATTTGGAGTAGAGAGGTAGGTGGTAGTGCTTGGTAAAAGTGTGCACTGAGCTCCAGGTTGCAGCTTCTAATATGTCTTTGGATGGTACTCCTCTGAGGAAAGCTGCTGAAGTGGCTGCTGCTCTGGTTGAATGTGGCCTAATACCCTTAGGCACTAATTTGCCATGTTGTGCATAACAGAAGCGGATGCAGTGTCCTATCCATTTGGAGATTGTCTGCTTTGTAATAGGCTTTCCTTGTGATCCTGCAGCATATGCTACAAACAGTTGCTCAGTTTTTCTGAAAGCTTTTGTTTTGTCCAAGTAAAATCGTAGCTGCCTGTGTATATCCAAAGCGTGCAGAAGTCTTTCCCCTTTATACTGGGGATTTGGGTAGAAAGTAGGCAAATGAATGGTTTGGTTTAAGGCCACATTGGAGACCGCTTTTGGCATGAATGCTGGGTTTGTTCTAAGAGAAACCCTGTCTTGATGAAAAATGAGGAAAGGTTCCACAGCCATCAATGCCTGTAACACTGAGACTCTTCTTGCTGAAATTATTGCTAGGAGCAGAGCAGTTTTCCATGACAAGAATTTAAGGTCAGCTGAGCTGGCTGGTTCAGATGGAGGCAGTGTTAGTTTTTCTATAACAAAATTGAGGTCCCAAATAGGTACTGGTGCTCTCCCAGGGGGTCTTATATTCTTTGCCCCTCTGAGTTACTGTCGTAGTAGAGGATGTGAAAAAATAGGAGGTTCCGCATTGTAATGAGCTGAAATGGCAGAGGCATGGATTTTAATAGATGAAAAAGATAGGCCTTTGTCCAACATCTCAGTCAAGTATTGCAAAATCTGAGGTATATTAGGGACCAGTGGGTCGAGCCCTTGTGCCTAGTTCCAAGCACAGAATCTCTTCCATTTTTCTGCATAAGATTTCCTAGTGCTGGGCCTCCTGGCTTCCAAAATTACATCAATAACAGCTTTAGAGAGAGGTGCAGTCTGAGTGGCTACATTATCTGTCATGCTGCCAGGTTTAAGGTTCTGAGTTGACTGTGCAGAATCAGATTGTTTTGCTGTGTCAGAAGATGAGGGATTTGAGGTAGAGGCCAAGGTGGGCCTTGGGACAAAGTCTTTAGGATTGGGTACCAGTGTTGGTGTGGCCAGTCTGGTGCAATCAGGATCATTTTTGGCCTCTTGTCTGACTTTTAGAAGCACCTTGGTGAGAAGAGGCATCGGAGGGAAGGCATAGACTTGTCAGGTTTTTCCAGCTGAATGATAGAGCATCCACTTTCCATGCTTGAGAGTGATAAGTCCTTGTGCAAAACTTCTGTATTTGCCAATTGTGAGGGGAGGCAAAGAGATCTGTGTCTGGGTGCCCCCATTCTCTTGCTATCATGTTGAACACTTGTGGATTTAGCTTCCATTCATGAGGATCCATGAGATTTCTGCTTAGTTAGTCTGCCAGTGTATTTTTTGTTCCTGGCAGGAATTGTGCTTGCAGATGTACCTGGTAGGTCAGTGCTGTGTTCAGCAAAGTCATGGTTTGTCTGCATAGGGGGTAGGAATGTGTGCCCCCTTGCTTGTTTACGTACCACATAACTGTGGTATTGTCCGTCTTTATTAATAGTTGTCCTGGATATAGTAGGTCCTTGAAGGCTGTTAGGGCATTCTGTACAGCTAGCATCTCTATTTGATTGATGTGAAGATGCATTTGTTCCTTGGGCCACGTGCCTTGAATACATTTTCCTGCCATATGTGCTCCCCAAGCATCATCCGATGCATACATTGTTATTGTCTGCCTGGTTGTAGGCAAGGTGAAAGGCTGTCCCTTGTTGTGGTGACAGGCCTGGGACCACCATCGAAACTCCTGTTGTAGGCAAGGGATCAAGGTTATAACTGTCTCTAGGCTGTGACAATGCTGAGTCCAAACACTTTTTAGATACCATTGTAGTTTCCTCATATGCAGTTTTGCATATGGAATTAGTAGAATGCAGGATGCCATGAAACCCAGGGCCTGCAGTATTTTTCTTGCAGGGAGCTGGGTCTTTGTAGCCATCATATGAAAGTAATGAGTCAGTTGCCTTTGTCTGGCATGAGATAAGCCATCTGCTCAGTTGTATTTAAGCTTGCACCCAGGAATATTACCTCTTGAGAGGGCACTAGTTTTTATTTTTTTTCGTTTACTGTGTACCCTAGGGAAATTAGCAATCTTTTTACAAATGCCAGGTGCTTTAGAAGAATGTTCTTGCTCTCTACTTGAATAAGGCAGTCGTCCAAGTAGGGATATATTTGAATTCCTTTTTGTCTGCAAAATGCAATTACTGGTGCCAGACATTTTGTGAAGACCCTGGGCGCAGTAGATAAGCCAAAGGGCAGTGCAGAGAATTGGTAATGCATTGAGCCTGCTATAAATCTGAGGTATCTTCTGCACGATTGTCTGATTGGGACGTGCATGTATGCCTCCTTGAGATCCAAAGTAACTAGCCAAGCCTCCTTACCCAGCATGGGCAGAATCTGTTGTAGTGTTAACATTTTGAATTTTGGAACATCCAGGAAAGTATTTACGATTGACAGGTCAAGTATTGGTCTCCAGGCTTTGTCTTTTCTGGGTACTAAGAAAAGTCTTGAGTAAAATCCTTGTCCCTGTTCTTCGTAAGGAACTTTTTGAATAGCTCCCATATCCATAAGAGCAGCAATCTATTTTTATGCCTCTGCCCATTGGTTTTGTGGCAGGTTTGGCATACCTTTTAGTTTTGGAAGTGTGTGGAATTGGAACCTGTACCCCTGAGAAACTATATTCAGCACCCATTGGTCTTGGGTGATCATGTGCCAATTTTTTGTGAAAAGTGCTAGCTTTCCCCCTAGGGGTGCTGTCAACTGGTAAGAGCTTGGCATTTGCAGAGGGAAGTCATTGTGACCGTTTCCTATAAGGTTGTGATTTGTCTTCACCTCTGGGGGCTGAAGCACCCCATTGTTTAGGTCTGTAGGAGCCTTGGGGCTGAGATCTGCCTCTTGGGCATCTGTATCTGCCTCTTTGTGGCCCGTCGGACACTGGAAAGGACCAATTTTTTGAAGGCCAGTTTTTACTTAATCTAGGTGGTTGAACCTGTAAGAAATCTTTCACCGTTTGCATTGACTTTGCTTTATCCTCCATTTTCTTTAACACCTCTTCTGCCTTAACACCAAACAAAGTATCATGCTGTAGTGGAGCATCCAATAATTTTACTTTAACATGGTCAGGTAAACTTTGTTCTTTCAACCAAGCATGTCTTCAAATAACTGAGCCTGTAACTGCGGCACTACAAGAAGCCTCTAATGAATCAAAACCACATTGCAGAGTATGCTTTCCCACTTGTTGAACTGCATGCAATAAATCCTGCATTTCTTTACTGTCAGGACTTTCTATATTTGTAACCATTTTCTGCTTTAACAATGACATGAGATACTGTTGATATTTAAGTATGTGAAACTGACAGTTTAAAGCTCTCACAGCTAAAGTAGCAGAAAAGTAAACTTTTTTTCCCACATCTGTCCAGAGCTCTGGAATCCCTATCCGAGGGGACAGGATTTTTAGCAGTGGAAGCCTTAACCCGTTTAGGACCCTGAGAAATTGTTTCTGGATCTGCAGCAGGGTTTTTGTAAAGAAACTAACACTAGGTAAGACTGCAATCCAAATTGTAGCTTGCTACAGATCCCCCACCATACCCCAAGATGCTCACTACACCTTTCTAAACATACTGGAAAATATTACGATAGAACCAAACACCCTAATACTGGGTGATTTTAACTACCCTGCCATTAACTGGGAAAACTACTCATGTCTCAACACCTTTGCGCAACGGTTCTTGGAATTCATAAATTCCAACGCCCTGGATCAACTAATCCATAGTCCCACCAGGGGCTCCAATATCCTAGACCTGGTCATTACCACCATGGGAAATCAATGCTCCATACCTATGGTCACCCCCTCGTTAGTCAGGTCTGACCATAAGCTAATCACCCTTAACATCCACATCCCACCCCCACCCCCCAGTAAAGAAACCACCATAAAAAACTTCTCCAAAGCCAACTTCATGCTACTCAAGTCAGAATTGACAAACCTCATGACACCCATGCAGACGGGAACTGAAAGTTCAACTGCTGAATCCTACACTAAGGCACTGTACGAGCACATCCACTCATGCATGAATCGTGCCATCCCAAATAGAACCAAAATGCTCTCATCCAAAAAAAGGAAGCCAATCTGGTGGTCCCCTGCCATAAACAAACTTTACAACAAAAGGAAGAAACTTTTGCAGAAAAGAGGAAAATCCCAGGATGCAAAAAACTCCCTTACTAGCCTCAGTAAGAAACTGAGATGCCTTATAAAATCCTCCAAAGCTAGTTACGAAAATAAAATTGCCAAAGATTCCAGACAACCACAAAGCATTCTATAACTATGTCAAGAATTTAAATGGCAATGCTCAGATCTGCTCTGAGCTAAAACAGAATGGCATTAAATATACTGATCCGAAGGATATTGCCAATATCCTGGCAGATCGATTCAGTGCCAACTTCACCCCCCTCTCACCCCCTAAATGGCCCATCTCAATACCGGAAGATTGCCAAATTCCAGTAATAATGGCCACACAGGTACAAAACGCACTCTCTAAAGCCAAGAATACAGCATCCATGGGACCAGATGACATCCCGGGCTGTGTACTACATGAACTACAATATGAACTGGCACCTCACCTAAGTGTCATTTTTAATCATAGCCTCACCTCAGGTTTCGTGCCCACTGAGTGGCGCAGAGCTGCAGTTATCCCAATCCACAAGGGGGGATCCACCTTGCATCCCGGAAACTACCGTCCCATCAGTCTGACAAGCCTCATCTGCAAGGCCATGGAGCGTATTATCATGGAACTTATACACAAAGACATTGGCAACCTTCAGACACTGGACCCCACCCAGTTTGGGTTTGTGAAGGGTCGATCTCATCTCCTGAACCTGACTGACTTCTTTGAATCAGTCTCCAGAGCCATGGAGAAGGGTAAGGTGGTCCACACAGCCTATCTAGACCTTGCCAAGGCCTTTGACACCATCCCCCACTCTGGAATCATAGATAAACTTACTAAGTTGGACATTAATCCCTATGTTACCCAATGGGTTGCTAAATGGCTTACTGATAGAACCCACACTGTAAAAGTAGCCGACTCCAAATCCAACTCCAGACAAGTGAAGTACATCAGGGTTCAGTCCTGGGGCCGCTCTTGTTTGGCATCTACTTCTCTGAAGTACAGGTCAACACTAAGGGACTCTGGCTAACAAAGTTTGCAGATGACTGCAAACTGGGAGCCATTATTGAATCCCCAAATGATGTGGATACTCTACAAAAGGACCTTACAGAAACAGATGCTTGGTGCCAGAGCCATGGGCTCAAGCTCAATGCCAAGAAATGTATTGTTATCCCCTTTGGGAAAAAACATGTATCCATGAATTACCATATAGGTGGCAGTACACTAAACACAGAAAGTGTGATAAGAGACTTAGGGACACAGGTAGACAGTAGTCTCACTTTCGATAACCACATCGCCACAACAGTCAGGAAATCCTTCTATGTGGCACACCTCATCACGAAGGGCTTTTCATCCAGAAAAAAGGAGGTCATTGTCCCACTGTACTCATCCCTCATTAGACCCATTATAGAATACAACGCCCCATTTGGTATGCACCTCTCAAGACATCTGCAACAACTGGAAAGGCCTCAGAAATACCTCACTAAAAGAATCACAGGCCTAAAGCAGATGCCCTACGCTGACCGCCTTAAAAAACTCCAGCTATACTATGTCGCATTTTGTCTACTCAGAGGCGATCTCTGCTTAACATACAAGGCCATGTCAAACCCAGAGCTGTTGGACATGCTACACTTAAAGAAATCCCAATCCCTCAGAGCTACACGCTCCAGGGATCCAAACCTTGTCATCACAATAAACAAAACATGCTGGAGGGATAGGTTCCTGACCCAGAGACTCCCCAGACTCTGGAATAGATTGCCCATACATGTCAAGCAGAGTGCCTCTTTGGACCTCTTAAAGATAACCTTGACGACTGGATGGGAGAAAGGAAATTCACCCCAGGGATCACGTCAGTCGCCCTGCTAGACAGGGGTCCAGGAAAGTAAATAATGTAGGAAGAAATAGCCAGGGAATTGTTATGGCTAGGCTTGTATAGGCCCTAGGGCTGATAGCCTAGTACCAACCTATGAACCTATGAAATTTATGAGAGTCAGGGACCCTGTAATACCTGTCTGGCTTGACTGGTGCAGGGGGTAAAGAATCAGGAGTCAAACTGGATTCAGAGAAAACATCAACAATATCAAGCACAGGGAGAATAGCCAGAGGCCTGTGCTGGGGCAATAAAAGAAAGTCTCTGAGCCTTTTCTTGGATTCTGAATAATCCTGGCTCTCCCAATGGAAATGCTCCCTCATGGTGTGCAGGGTTTCCCCCAAAAGAATAATCCTCAGGTGGAGAGGCTGAAGGTATAGACTCTTCTGCATCAGAGTCCTCATAGGGAAGGAGAGAGTATCACTGATCAGAAGAGGAATCAGAGGAAACAGATACCTGGTCAGAGGAATCAGTCAGTGTCTTGCCTAAGCCTTTTGTCAGGAGGGGGATGGGAACCCGATTAAAGTAATTAGGTCTTCGGCCATTTTAAGCATCTGTTTCTTTGGCATGGATGACTGTTCAGTAGAATGCTGTACTTGTTTCCCTGTCTTTAATGGTGTTTTTAACTTTGCCTTGGCTGCTGTAGTGGGCTTAATTGTAAGCTGTGAAGGTCTGAAAACACCCTCAGAAGCCGATGCCTGCTCAGTGGCTCCGGACCCATCTGAGGGAATAGATTCCGTAGGCCCAATATCTTGAGTTTCCACAGGCCTCGGTGTCTCCACGTGGCTGTCTGATACGGCATGTGGCTCTGAGCTAGCGGGTGTCAGGGGCTGCGAAAGCGCCTCACTGAGAACTGGCGACTGGCCTAGAAAAGGCTTTGTTTTCGATTTTGGACCTCGTATGCCTGTCCTTTTCTTTGTCTTTGCGTTTTTTATAAATTCTGGTCGTCTGTTGTTCCGACGGCATTATGTAATTAAACCTTCGGCCAAAATAATGTAAAGCAAACTCAAACCGATGTTTAATAGTGTGTTTGTTGAATCTAGCACAAAACCGACAACTAGTAACTTCGTGGTCAGGGCCTAGGCAAGGAATACAGTAAGAGTGAAAGTCCTTATGAGGTATTTGCTTCCCACAAGAAATCCAATTATTAACTTTTACTGACATCGGTCTGGAGCAAGAAAATGTTTCCCCAACGGGGTACTTAGCTTTATTGAAGACTTCGGTTCTGAAACTCAATTTCGAAAATCTCAGGAGTCAGCCGACCGGCACTTGCTAACTGCTTTTGCTTCGGGGACCGCGCGGCAAGAAAGACTGAAGAAAATGGCGTTGGTTTCATCTTTTATACCCCTGGCACACTGATGTCAGGGAAGAGGTGACAGCAACCGATGCCGGACCAAGACTTTGAAACTCGGGCCGACTGCAGGTAGCCTGCCGGCGGATAATCCAAGTGTAATGACTGCAACAGTGAAACACGATGAACATCACATCCCTGTTTAACATCTATTCGTGGGATTGAGACTTGAACCTGCTGAGAATGTCTGCCACAACATTCTGAGTGGAGGGAATGTAGACAGCCTAAAGGAAGAGTTGACACTGCAAGGCTAACTCCCAGGGCTGTAAAGCCAGTCTGCACAGGAGGTGAAACTTTGTCTCTCCCTGTTTGTGGACCTAACAGATGACCATGGTATTGTCTACAAACAACCTTAGGACCCCTGGAGAAATCATAGGTTTGAAGATTTGGAGGGCAAAAATCAAAGCTCTCATCTCCTTTACATTGATGTGCTCCATTTTTTGGCCTGGAGACCAGACATCTCTCACCTTCCAGGTTTCCAGAGCTGCTCGCCATCCCAGATCTGAATCATTCATGTACAACTGCTAAGTGGGAAGAGGTAGTTGTAATGGCAGACCTGGGTTCCTTGCAACCTGAAGTATCCAACAGTTTAACTCCCTTTTCTAGCAAGGCAGGAGAGGGATAAACTCCAGAGGATGATGAGAATGTTGCATCCAAACTGTCCTTAAAAACCACTAGAATTTTCTCATGTGTAATTTGACTACAGGAAGCATGGGGATCGTGGAGGCCATGAATCCCAAAAGTCATAGAAACTCCCTGGCAGTCAGGGATTGGAAGAGAAAGAGGACCTGGAAGTAGGAAGCTAGGGACGGGACCTTTTCTGAAGGTAAGGAAGCTAGCATCCTATCTGTCTGTATCCTGAAGCCAAGAAAAACGTGGTTTTGAGAAGGCGATCAGAGCAGATTTTTGATCATGAACCCTAGCACTCTCCAGGAGAGAGACCGTGAAGGAGAGGTTCTCCTGTAGGATGTCTGCAGACATGGCCTGGAGAAGTAGTTCATCTAGGTAAGGAAAAAACTGTATCCCCTGTAATCTGCATAAAGCTATAAGAGGAGCAAAGCATGTCGTGAAGACCCTTGGTGCCACAGACAGACCAAAGCCCAAAGCACAGAACTGAAAATGTGAGGGAGCAATAGAAAAGCAAAGTTGTTTCCTGAACTGCAGGTGAATGGGGATATGAAGGTAAGCATCTTTGATGCCCAATGACACCATAAAGGCCTGATGAAGTACAAGGAAGAAGGGTGGGTAATGTTTGCATACGAAGGGTGAGAACTTTCAGAGAGGCATTTAGACGGGAAGGGTCTAGAATGAGTCTCTACAGGCCATCCATCCTGGGAACCAGGAATATCCTTGAGTAAAATCCTTTTCCAACTTGGGAGGGGGGACCTTCCTGAATAGTGCCTTGCGAAAGAAGGCTGGATATTACCTTGGGGAAAAAATGCCAATTAATCTTTTGGGGGTTGTGGAAAACCCCTGAAGGGGGGAATAGTTTTCCACACCATAAAATATCCTTATCGGATTATGGACAGGACTCAAGAGTAGTGGGTTACCAGATTCCAAGCAGGGAGAGGGAGGGAGGTAATGAGAGAGAGATGGACAGACAAAGGGGTTGATGAACCTGGAGGCAGGTAATCACAGATTACCAGGCTTAGTCTGAAAGGGCTGTTTCTGGGTGGGAGTAAAAGTTGATTTAGATGGGAGTTGTTTCCCAGGATCTCTCTTACCTTTGGAAGAATGTGGCCTGGCCGGCTTTCTGACAAAGGTGGTTTTGGTAGGATAACTCCTCTGAAACCTAGGGACCGGGGAAAAAAGATAAGTTTGAAATCGTGCAGCTCCTTGCCCTTCTCTTGTAAAGATTTAAATAGTTCTGCAGCACAGGTACCAAACAAGGCCTTGTTGTCCAGAGGAGCATCCATGATCTTCGCTTTATTATCAATTGGCAAAGGTTGGAGCCTGAGCCATGAACACCTCCTCAGGATGGACCCAGATGCGGCCGCTATGGCTGAGGCCTCAACAGCATCTTAACTGCACTTACTGGAGTGACTTGTAACCTGGGCCGATAAATTAAGAATGGAGGAGACCTTAGCCTTGGTGGAAGAATCAGAGAGCAGCTTTCCTGCATCTGACAGAAGGACAAGGAATATTTGGCCATATACAATAATTAAAATTGCCCTGTAGCAGAGGTATATACTTTTTTCCCTATTCTCTCCATGATGTTGCTCTCCTTATCTGAGGGAAACAAGGAGGTAAAAGGCAGCATTTTGGATGCCTTGTCTGCAGAGACTGAGATGGTAGCAGGGCCTGCAACGGGACATTGGAAGAGGAATTTGGAGTCCTCAGGCACCTTATAAAATCTATCTGGGCATCTGGGAGCTGGAGGCTGGGAATCAGGGCACTTAGAAGCAGCTGCAAAGGCATTTATGAAGGCCGGCAGAACAGGAGGTATGGCAGATGGAGAGAGGAAATCCATCTGTAGGAGGTTGTGGTACAGTTTTGAATGTCAGATACCTGGCAGCAGTCCCACGAACTCCCTCTTCTTCAGGAGAGTTTCCCCAAAGGAGATGTCTTCCCCAGGAGAACCAATGCCATTAGATCCCTTTTCTGGTGAGGCATAACCAAAAGCGGTAGAGATTTGGGCTGAATAAGCCAAAGATTAATCTCCTGATGATTCCTCATCATCTGAAAAAATCTCCTCAGTAGTCCTCTTATAAGAAGTACAGGGAGTAAATGCAGGAGAAGGGAGAGAGAGAGCTCAGATATGACGAAGGGCCATAAAGGCCTTAAACAGACCTTAAGAGAAGGCCTGCCAATCTGGTGGTTGTTCCTGGGGAAAGGAGAGACATGTTTTAATCTTAAGCTTTTTCTTTTTTGGAACCTCCATGTGGTAGAAGGCAGATGGGCTAGACGTCAGCCTGCACTCCCCAATGTTGGTAGGAACATCTTCCTACAGAATGATCTGGGTGATGTCACATGGGCTTTCAATAACAACAACTCATGGTTCTTCCCCTATGCCAGAGTTGGACACCTGCAATTCCCTCGAGGACATGTTGTTAGGGTCCTTCACGGCCTCCACTCTGGTACGTGTCGAAGGAATGTATACAGACTCTGGGGCAGCCTCTGGGCCCACATCGGCCTCGGGAGAGATGTCTGGATGAGACTGAGCAGCGGGTAAATCAAATCAAACCATAGCTTCTTGGCCTTTTTTGATTGCAGCTCATCTGAAGTGCCAGACGCAGCAGACATATCACGGGCAAGGTGTTCATGGTGCTGATTCTCAAGATATAACTTCAGGGAAGTTAAACTGCTATGAAGGCCTTACAAATGGCCCAAGCGTTATGGTTGTGGTTTGGGCCTAGGCAAAACAAGCAAAGATTGTGAGAATCCTTATGTGGAATCTGCCTTCCACACTGACACTTGCCCTTCCTAGATGACATGTAATCACAACAAAATATAGTAGTCAAAATATTACAGTAAAAAGCCTAACGGGGCACTTATCTGAGCCAATGTTCGCAACTTGTCTGACAAGCGACGGCCAGAGCAGGTGATCAGACAGGCGGCAGAAAAGTTCTGAGGTTGCTACGTGCTGATGTCTGCTTTATACCAGACATCTTTTTATGGCCGATGTACATTTGCTGATGTGCGGCATTACACGTACCTCACAGTAGCAATAGACTTTTGTATACTGGCCGGATGTACGAGTCAGATGGTGGCAAAATCCTTCATGTTATGAATACTGCAACATATGAATAGAAGGACATCACACCAATGCCCAGAGTCAATGAGAAAAATCAGTGAGCTTCTAAAAAAATGCCAAACAACCAGAAAAATGGTAGGTAAGGAGAAAAAGCAGTGTTTTTTTTTTCTGCAAGGATGACATGTTAAAGAGATGGCCTTTCTGGTAGCTACCTTTCAATCACAGCCTAAACCCATAAGAAATAAAAACATCACCCACTGAACCTATCCTATATCTAGGGCAGTGAATAACTCATTAGGCCAATCACTGAATATCATGTCCTCTTTGGCTGTCCACACACATGAAACCACTGAGATGCTTACTAAAATAATACAAGGCCTAAACATATCCTTCATGGAACGACTCACTATACTTGGTATTTTACAGATTGCTAAGAGATGACCTGTTTCTAGCATACAAAGCAACCTCCAACACATCACTGATGGATTTAATGCACATCAGCAAGTCAAAAGGCATCAGAAACACTTGATCTAGGGATCGAAATGGCTTCTACATCATCAACAGAATGGCTTGGAGGAACAGATGTACTCTGTAGGGGATACCGCTGCTGTGGAATACTCCCCATCCGCATAAAACAATGTTCGTTTGTGTCCATTTTCAAGTATAACTTAGATCTATGGATGGGAAACAGAAATTTTATCCCAGGACTGCCCCCTGGAGTACTAACAGACAGATGCAGCTCCTAAATGTTTTATCTCATGCATGGATCCCCTCAAATTATCTATGGTATGATCACCATTATTCTCATTAGGAGTAATATATAAATTATTGACCATGGGATGGGTAAGGCCAATAAATATATATTGTAAGCATTTTTCTTTAAAATCGCCTCTAGTGATTTGTAAATTATTAATAATGTAATAGGTTCATAGGAGGTTTCTAGGCTAATGGCCCTAGAGCCCTTACAAGTCTAGCTATATTTACCCCAAGCTGCCCCAACTGTCAGTGGTTAGGTCAGTGAAGTTCGCAGAGGTAAGGGTCTATGACAGTTAATACAGACATCCTCTGTCTAGGAGGGACATGGACACCACCCCAGGAGTGAACTTGCGGTCACCCATTCATTGATCTAGGTTGCGTCTGAAGAGGGTCAGGGAGGGGCTCTGTTTTATGTAAATTGGAAGCTTGGTCCAGAGAAGTGGCCGTCTCTGGGAGATGCATTTATCTCTACAGCATGACCTGCTCATGTTAAAGGCTAGGTTAAGATCCCTGGAGCAAGGGACCCTTGGGCAGTTTGATTTATGAATGTGTAGCATTTCCATCAGGGAAAAGTCAGAGACTGCCCTGCAAGCCAGGCAGAGATCACCCCTTAGCAACCTGTAGGAGACAGAATACAGTGGCAAGCCTTTCAATCTTTCCGCACAAGACTTGCTTTGTGTATCCTATAATTTCTTGGTGATGAACCTCTATGGTCTCTCCAAATGTTGCAGGCGTCTAGTGTGCTACATACAAAAGGAAGCAATGTACTGAATTATTGGTCTGATTAGGGACGAGTATAATGGAATTGTAATATCCTTAGATCTAGATGCGACGCCTTTACTTATAAGATGTGCCACAAAAGGGATTTCCTTACTACTGTGGATACGTGGTGGTCAAAGTTTAGATTGCTATAAACCAGAGTATCCAGATCACATACCACTGGGTGTACACTTGGGGGGGGGTTGTGCTGTCTATAATGTAATTAGCAGGCATATCAGCTTTCCTAAAGGGAATACTAATACATTTTATTTGCATTTAGCTTTAATCCATGGCTTTGGCACTAATCATTTGTCTGCATTATCCCTTTATGCAGTATATTAACATTCTGGGGGACTCTATGATTGCTCCCAATTTGCAACAGTCAGTGAACCTTGTCAGCTACAGGCCATCCAAGTTTGCCTGGACATTTGAGAAATAAATTCCAAGCAGTATTGGGCCCAACAGAGAACCCTGTGATATGTCACTGGTGACTGGTGTTTTGCTAGAGGTGAAGTCACCCACTATGACAGTGTGTGTGCTGTCAGTGAGTCAGTTGGCTATCCACCTGGTAATGTAGAGATTAATTCCCAATTGGGAGTGTCTCTATATCTGACTGGGGAATTGTGCCCAATGCCTTAGCTAGGTCAAGATGGGCAGTATGCACATTTTCTCCCTTGTCCAGGCCTTGACTTTCTCAAATAAGTCAACCATGTTTAACAGGCATGATCTACCTTTAATGAATCCGAACTGGACTGGGTCCAGAGTTTGGAGATTACCTATGTCCTTGTTAATAAGGTCAATTATGATTCTTTCTATAGCCTTGCAGATGAGGTTAGTCAAACATATAAGTCAACAATTCCCAGGGCTGGCTGATGGTCGCCCTTTAAGCAGAGGGATTACTGTTGCTATCCTCCATTCCGCTGGAACATAGGCAGTTTGCAGGCTGTGGTTAAAAAGGGATCCAAGTGGGTTTGCTAGATCATGTTTTAAGTTGCTTAAAATACAATCTGGGGATGTTGTCTGGTCCCACTGATGTCATGTTTTTGGTCCTGGCGAGCGCTGATATGACCTGCTCTCTTGAGCTAGTAAGCCAAGGAATAGTAGCAGATATACTTTAGGGAATGATTGGAGGGAACGGGGGGGGATTTTCTCCATATTTGTCAGCCAGCAGGTTGGCTATTAGCTCTGGTTGAGTATGGATGGTGCCATCCACAACCAGTTCAGTGCATAGCTGAGTATTCCCCTTTTAGATTTTGGACACAGTTAAAGAATGCCATGTGATTATCCTTAGTTAGGGAGGATATTTTTGCTTCATAATTAGTTTGGTCAACTTGACAATCTCTCTAATTTGTTTATTTAGGCTAGAGACTGCTGAGCTAGTTCCCTCTTGTTCTTGTACATTAGTTCCTTTCTTGTGCTGTACAGCCTGTCTATACTAGGGGTCAGCAGGGTGGCTGCTTTTTTTTTGGCAGGACCTGGTTTTAATCCTGGACTTAAGTGGTTATACAGGGCACTGGTGCACACCTCTGCATAGCTGTCCATGTTACCTACATTCGAGGGAGATTTGATAGTTCTTATACCATCACTTAGTAGGAGGTAATTTGTCTTTGAAAAATTCTTAAGCAGTTTCGAGCTTGATGGGAATATCTGGTCTTATAATTACACTGAAAGAGACTGATTTATGGGCCAGTTTTACCGGGGGGTTCAATGTTTGTGGATATGACTACTAGCTGTCCAGAGCATTTACACTGACAAAGTCCACGAACCTCTGATCCAGCATGTTTGTGGTCATGTATGTTTCCCAGTTGATGACAGGATAATTAAAATCAACTGTGAGTAAGGTGCATGGTAAGTGACTCCAGGTATATGGTATGCTTTTCCATTTGAATGGTAGGGGGCCTATAACTATGATGTGGTAGGGGGCTTTGTATATAGTTAATTGGTCACAGAGTAGCTAGAGATAGTCATACTGTGACCAGTCTTGAGGTACCAATACTTAAAGATAGATACATCTCCTCTCCTTTGGTTCTTTCATGCTGTTTGTGGTCTAAATGTGTGGAAGGCATTGCAGCCCTGCATGGCCAAGGTGCTTTCTGTGCCTTTGAACCATATCTGTGACTGCACATATGTCAGCATCTTCCAAAGTAAGGAGTGCATCTAGGGAGTGCAGTTTCTTGTTTAGAGTCCTAGTATTAAGCAGCAGTACCTTGAGTTTATCTAGACAGGATTTCGTTAAGTTGGGAGGTTGGTTATTTTGACACTCCCTAACAAAAAGGCACAAGAGGGGTGGCTAACGCCTTTGCCAGTATCCAAAAGCCTAGAAGAGACAGGTGCAGACCATCTCTGGCAAAACAGAGTGGGGTTGTCGACTATGTCTTCCCAGGCTGACAGATATTGGATTCCCTTGGACTGACACCACAAGCTAAGCCAATTGTTAAGGTCAATCATTTTTGTTTGTATTGCGGCATCATCCTTGGAGAAAGCAGAATGCTGCTTAAGGCTAGGCTTATACCTGCCTGTGACACAATCTGAGAGCTTAGTCGTGTCTCTCTTCATATACTCCAGTGAGGCACGTCTCAAGTCATTCACCCCCACATGGACTATGACAGAGTCATACTGGTACACATGGCTGACTCGAGTGCTTGAGTGACTTGAAGGATGCTAGCACCTGACAGGCAGCTAACTGTACACTACTCCTTATCCAGCCTGGTGAGAACATTAGCGTATCTGACAGAGTCACCTATGACTAATACATTAGGTTTTGAGGTGTTACGCCTTATGGGTTTATCTGTTGAGACACTGGTGTGTGTGTGTGTGTGTGTGTGTGTGTGTGTGTGTGTGTGTGTGTGTGTGTATACGCTGTGTGTTGTGGTTGTTTTTTATACTGTTATGTGTGTAAGTGTATTCTGTTTGGGAGGCCTCTGATCTTTTGGGAAGTTACTAGTGAATGTCTCCACTCAGTTCAAAAACCTGCTAAACAGCCATCTAAACGACAACTGGATATACTCCTGCTCCTCACCAGGCTGAATCTACTTCTCCTCCTCATATTCTCCCCCACTACTGCTCACTCAACTTTAAAACTATGGTAAACAGAACTTTTGACAATCTAAATGCAACTTGCCCTTTCACAGAATAATTGTAACTCTTCAAATTTGAGTTGAAAAAATTTGCTGTGAGGCATTCCATTCAATTCTATGATTAGTATAATTTTGGTCTCTCTGTTAACTTTTGTATTGTACTACTATTGTGTCCTTATGAGATTTATGCAGAGCTTTTTCCTCCTTGGATTGCTCTTGTGTGTGTCCTGTATAAGATTTAATGTGGACCTTTCTCCCCGGGCCTCTGCTGAAAATGGGCAACCAGCCCAGTTGGACTTCTCCAGTAAACAAATGTTAAATAAATAAAATTAATAAATAAATATGGGTGTGTGTCATGTCCATATTTAGCGTGGGAAGTGCGTGGTGTGTTGATAACCTGTTTGGCATTTGATTTGTCTTTATGAGAGAGTCTTGCCCCCAATTTCATAGTGCAACTACATCTCTCTCAGTTTTTGTTTAAGGAGTAAGTGGTTATCTGCACACACAGGCATCCTAAGGCAATGGATCAACTGTCTTATGTCTATCAGGTTGGTCAGAGAGAGGATGGGAAACTGCTTGTCCATCATAGCAGGCTCTTACTGTAGGTTTTATTACGGAATGGAATGGGTTAATTTGACAGAACTCTGTTGGCAGTGCCGAGACTACAAGGGACATATACTTTGTGGAGGCTACGTTTGATCAATAAGGCAACGCTGCTCAGTGCGCAACTGAGTTGCTCCTAGAGCAGCAGAAAAGCTTGGAAGGGTTTTACTGACTACCATTTAGGGAAAAACTGAGCTTCTAGGTTTCTGCATCTATACTGGGCACTGCTAACCACCACTGCTCTAAGAGCATCACCATGCAAATGCTAAGCTTGAATACGAGCAAAGAGAAATAAGTTTTAAGCTAACTACCAATCAGAAAAGCACACAATAAGCCTTTCACCAGTATTCCCTAACTCAGACAGGTTAGATAAGCACAATGTATGGGAGTAGCACAGTGATGCAGTGGATACCATTGTCACCTCACAGTAAGCAGGTTCTCCAGTTTGATTCTCAACTGACATGCCTGATGTGTGGTGTCTGCACATCCTTCCCTGTGTTTGTGTGGGTTTCCTTCCACATTCCATAGATCTGAATATTTGTGTGTGGTGTGGAAAAACAGCAGCAGGGTTAGCCACCAGGGGGTGTAAACCTTGGCTCAAGATTATCACCATTGAGTTGACTCCCCTACCCCATGTGAAAAAAATGGGAAAAGAGGTTGTAGATGGATGGACGAATGGGTAAGGCCAGTCTGAGTAACATGCAGAGCAGCATTGCCTTGTTGGATAGCCGCAGTTCAGAGGATACCATCCATTCTTCATCTGTGTGTGGTCATCCCAATCCAGTTAAATCTCCCCACTCTTCTCCCTGGTTAAACCCATAGCAAAAAACCTGAAACCAAGGATGGGCACTTTCCTGCTATCTCTGTAGGCAGCCAGTGGCATGGGCATCCCGAGGCAATGTTGCAACTGTCATGCAAGCTAACATCCGCTTAATCCTGAAACAAACGGTATGTGAGAGATGTAGTTGCACTAAATAAAATTGAGACATTACTCTCACATGCTGACAAATCAAATGGCAAACAGGTTGTCAACACATGCACATCACTTCTCTCACTATGTCTCGACGCATAAACCCACATGTGCAGAAGTACCATAAGTAACTTACCAGAACCTCAGAGACCTCTTATATGCTGTCCTCAAAAACCACATGCAAACAAAACCAAGTCAACACCAACCACTACAAATAAAAACACATTACAGCGTTTCCAAAAGCTAGCCCTTAAGGCAGAACATCACACATCTAAACATACTGGTCATAGAGGACTCCATCACGAGACACACTGACGTCCACTCACCAGGTTGGATAAAGAGAGGGTTACAGTCAGCTGGATTTGCTAGATCACACAGGCACTCAGGGTAATCAACCACAAGTACGAGTGTGACTCAGAGTCATGTGGGTGCGAAAGACCCAAGATGTACCTCCCTGGGCTATATTTAGAAAGATATGATGGAACTCTCTGAGTGCGTGTCACACGCTAGTATGAGCTTCACGCTAAGCAGCACTCTAACCTCACCACGAACGATACCACAATATAACTAGAAAATAATTGACTTCAACAACTGGCTTAGCTACTGGTGTGATTCCATGGGGATCCAGTATGTCACAGCCTGGGATAAAAATGATCGACAGACCACACTGCTTTTCAGAGATGGCAATTCTTCATGGCATTTTTCTAATGCCAAGCTGAAGGTACTACTGCTCAATGTTAGGAGTCCTAAAAAAAACTCCACTCCCTGGAAAGCTCTCCTCACCCTGGAGAATACGGACATCTGTGCAGATACACAGACATAGTTCAAAGTTGCAGAAAGCACCCCAGTAGTGCAAAGCTACAATGCCTTACACACATTCAGACCACCCTCTGAAAAGGAAAAACAAAAGGAGGAGGTGTTTCCATTTATATAACAAAACAATCACACCTCTACACTGGTCAAGCAGGATGAGTCGTTTGAGCTACTCCATTGTCCGGCTAACTACAGGAAAAATCCCGCACCATATCATCACTAGCTACAGGTTCCAAACCATGAAAACCACTCCGCATACCTAAAGTTACTTGCCATTAGGCCCAGCACACTACTACTGGGCGATTTTAACTACCCCTCCATAAACTGAAAAACATACACAACCACTAAAATGCAGGCTCAGATTCCAGACCTTGTCTATGTAAATTTTCTTGAAAATCTGGTCCGCAATCCCACTAAGGTCTCAAATCTCCTTGACACAGTACTCACAAACATGGGGAAGCGCTGCTCCCCAACTCTCCCCATGTAATGCCCTCATTGCTAAGATCAGATCATAAATCAGTCTCCTTTGAAATAAAGGAAATGGCAGAATCCACATCAAACCCTAAAGAATTTTTCTAAGGCAAATTACCTTCTATTAATAGCACAGGCAATTTTAAAGCTCCACCTAACCCCGAAAACACGGAGGCCTATGCAGAAGTATACACAAGTACATTACACAACCACTTAAACAACTGCACAGAAACTCCAGTACCTGTCTGAACTAAACCCATGTCTAGCCAGAAAAACAAGTCACCCTGGCATAGAGAGACTACACAAAAGGAAGAAATTCCTGTCTAGAAATGGGAGGGTGTACAACAGAGAAAAACATTCCTCATTAGTCTCAACAGGCACATCAGGGAACCAGAAGAGTCTTCAAAAGCTAAATACTTGACTAAGAGCCTCCCAAGCAAAGGATAACCACACAGCATTTTTTAATTATGTCCAAAATCTTAAGGGAAACACTCAATGTGTTGGGTTGACTTATATATGGCACTACCTATACTAAGAAGAAATAGCAAAGCTGCTGGCTGATAAATTCAGCTCGAATTTCACCCCCCTCATCACCTCTGGTCACTCCACATGAAATGCCCCCTAGTATTCATTTGCCTGTGATCAAAAAACAACAAGTCATCAATGCACTCTCTAAAGCTAGAAATACCGCATCAATGGGCCCTGACAAAATCCTAGGGTGATTATTAAATAGCTTGACCTAGCAGACACACTGACCTCTATTTAACCAGTCTTCAGACAGGCTTTGTCCCAGTAGAAAGGAGGAAAGCAAAAGTCATCCCTCTACACAAAAGGGGGGGTGTGGACCATCAACAATGGACCCAGGAAACTACCAACCCTGACTAGCCTTGTATGCAAGGCTATGGAAAAGATAATAATGGACCTGATTAACAACGGCATAGAAAATCTCCAAACTCTAGAAGCAACTCAATTCAGCTTCAAGTGCAGGCTCTAACTGCTCAATCTGGTGGACTTATTTATTTATTTTTTTTAAGAAGGCCACAAAGGTCAAGGAAGAGGGTAAGAGAGAGTGCCCACTGCCTACCTTGACCTGGCCAAGATATCAGACACTATCCAACTCTGGTATTATAGATAAACGCTCAAAACTGGGCATAAACCTCTGCATCACCAGATGGATAGCCAAATGGCTCACAGGACATGTTAGAGTGGAGGAATCCGCATCCAGCAAGCGCAGAGTCACCAGTGCAGTACCACAGGGCTCAGAGCTGGTCCCCTCTCCTGTTTGGGATATACTTCTCAGACAAAGCAAATGTAGATGGCTTTTCTTTGACCAAGTTTGCTGAAGACTTCAAGGTGAGGGCAACAACGGACTCCCCAAATAATGTTGATATCCTACAGAAAGGTCTGATGTAGACTAATGATTGGTGTCAAAGCCATGGCCTCAAACTAAATATGAAGTGCATAATATCCTTTGGAAAATAAAATACCCATGCAAATTACAACACTGATAGCACCCCCCCACCAAGAGTGGACCCAGTGGCGAGAGCTGGATACTCAAGAAGATAGTAATCCGAGTTTGATCACCACGTGTCTACAGTGGTGAGGAAATCCTATGTGGCTCAGCTTATAAGAGCATGGCATCCAGATCCAAGGATGCTGTAGTATTACTGTACTTGGCCCTTATCAGACCAATAATCAAGTATAATGCACCCTTTGGGATTCACCTTGCCAGGCACCTGCAACAGCTGGAGTGCCCCTCAGGGGGTTTCTCACCAAAAAGGTACACGATATAACCAACATGTCATATGCTGACTGATTAAAAGCCCCATCACTGCATTCAGTTTCCTACAGATTACTGATGAATGACTTGTGACCGACTTACAAGGCAGTCTTGTACCCAGCCCCGATAGAAATGTTGTACATTTGCAAAACTAACTGGAAAAGGGTTACCCGCTTCAAAGCTCTAAACCTGATTGATGACATGATGCTGCAGAGAGAGAGGTGTGTTCCAGAGATTGGCCCTCCTCTGGAATCGGTTTCCTATTCACATGAAACAGAGCCCTTCCCTGACCATCTTCAAGCACAATCTGGGCCAATGGATGGGAAAGTGAAAATTCATTCCTGGGATGGCACCCATCTCCCTCATGGAGAGTAGTAGTCTGTAAAAATTGTCAAAACCCCAATTGCTGACCCTTGTTATCTTTCCCAAAGAGATAGAAAACTAAGTAAAATCTGGGTAAAACTGGCTAGACATGTAAGTTGTTAGGCTAGTAATATGTGACCCTATAAAAATGACAATAGCCTAATCAACAAAATATAAATACAATAAACAAAACCAGAAAATGTAACCTAAAACTATACATTCTAAACAGCCAAGAACTGGACAAGGGATCTGCTAAGCAGCAGTGCAACTAATGCTGTACAAATGTATAGTTTTGAAGAAACAAAGTTCATTGAGCAACAAATAAAACAGTAAAGCAAGAGGTAAAATCAGGAGACAACAATGTAATCAAATAAAACCAAAATAAGGTGGATGGAAAGAGAGAAAATGCAAACTGAAAATAATGCTAGAATGAAGGTTCCAGAGGCAAAGGTATAGACTAGAGCAACAAATCTGCTGAACGGAATCTGATCAAAAACAAATATAATTATTCTAAGGTAGATTTTAAAATCCCACATCTTAAAAAATACATAAAAGATGAAAGGTCAACAATATAATCTTAAAGAAAAGCATGTGACCAGGAACAAAATTAAACTAGGAAAAAGATCCAGGAAGGCAAGATTTATAATAGCTGTAAACCAGTTCAGTAAAAATTATAAGCAAAACAGGACTGGCAGTGAGTACAGGACCAGTCTGGTAGTAAAAGTAGGAATGAACAAGATGTGGAAATATAGCTCTGAAAACTGTCAACAGTAGGATAAAATAACTGATAAACAGTAGTAAAAGTGAAAACAAAGTTGAATATATTCACAAAATCTGAAGTGGGCAATAGAAGCAATTTAATGATAATGCAAACCAGCCAATGGTGTGCCAGGAAAAGCATCACCCAGAGTATGTAGAATAATTTATCCCTGGTTCTTGAGGATCTGGATAGAACACTGGGAGACTGATGGCTTGATTTAAAGTCAACTCAAACAGTTTTGGGCATACATGAGGGATTTCTTCTTAACGTGACCCTCTCTTTATGGATAACCAGACAAGATTCGACCACCACGAGAGCTTGCAACTCACCTACTCTTCTGGCAGAGGTCAGAGGAATAAGTAATCTTCCATGTGGTAAACCTGAAATCAGCCTGATGAGCTGGTTCAAAGGGAGACCTAGTTAACTTTTTCAAAGTTAAGATCCAAAGAAGGAGCTACCTGTTTTCTATGTGGCCTCAGATGTAAACCCTACTTTCAGAAACGGCTCTACCAAAACAAGAGAATAAAGGGGAGAATCCTTGGGCAAACAGGCTGAAATGGCTGCTAGATTAACCTTGATAGAGGAATAAGAAAGGCTAGAGGATATTAACTCATATTTAAGAACCAATGGCACATAATCCCTGATATGGCCGTTTATTGGCTAGGCACCAACAAAATATTTTCTACTTGCCAATACAAGATTAGCTAGTAAAAATCTTTCTTGCCTCCTTTAGTACCTGGACTGCACATTCTAAAGAAAAAGGTGCCTAAAAGATATCTAATTTGAATCATCCAGGCAGTTATTTGAAGCCATTTGAGACTGGGGTGCATCAAACTTCTTTTGTCATGTGCAAGAAGGTCCAGTCTGTGACTATCATTTATCTGTAAGTTTGGGGTAACTTCCCTTAGCCAATTCCATAAAAAGGGAGAATCAACGTTGCTGCAATGATTTTTGGAGAGGCTTTCTGGATCTTTAGAATTTATCCTGGAAATCAGTGGAAAGATTAGAAATGCATAAAACAACAAACCCAAACCACTAAATGAGACTGCATCTATTTCCAGACTTTCTGCAATGAATTTTGGGACAATTTGTTATGGTGTCAGTTTTGAAAGGAGGTGAAAAGATCTTTTTGAGGTGCTCACCACCACTGGAGCAGTTCCCGGATGACCCACTAATTCAATTTCCATTCATGATGGTCTATCACAGTCCTGCTCAGCTTGTCTGCCACTGCATTTTGCTCAGACTGAATTTAAGATGCTTGAAGGACTGAATTATTCTGAAGAGCTACCTCCCAACCCATCATAGCCAACCTGCAAAGAGAGGGTATGACTTGGTACTCCCCCCATTAATGTACTGCATCACTCACATACAGTGGTCCTGGGGAGCACTGATGACATTTCCTGGCATGGATCACAGCCAAAATCTCTGACGTGTGCACTTTGGTCTGTCTGAAGAGTTCCAAAGACCTTTCACCTTTACCCCCATAGAAGTTATTCCCCAAGTAAAACCTGAGGCATCTGTAGTTACAGATGGACTTCAAACAGGAAAAAATAGATCTGGATTTTGAGACATGGCAGTCTCCACTAGTGCAGTTTCCTTTTGACAAAGCCCAAAATTCAAATCTGAAGTTCCAGAGGATGAGAATGTTGGTCCCACATTTTAAATACCAATGAATTTTTTTCATGTCTAACCTGGCAAGAGGAATCATGAAAATCACAGAAACCATGAGCTCCAAGATCCTAAGATAATCCCTTGCCAAAGTTTGAGACTTACTGGAGAAGGTCAGGAAAATTTTCACATAATTTCCTAAGAAAATCATTTTGCTGAGAAATGTCTAGAAGGCAGCCCAGAACAAAAACTGTGAAAGACAAGGAATATTTCTGATAATTTATCTAGATCCCTGATTGGTAAGCAAAGAGAAGAGATCCATATTACGGACTCCTGCTACCTGGGAAAAAGACTATGGAAAGCAATACATCTAGATAAGAAAATATGTGAATGCCTTGCAAGTCTGCAATGAGCTACCATGGAGATAGGCATTTTGTAAACATGCTTGGAGCTTGTACATAACCCAGTGGTAATACAGAGAACTGAAAATGGGATGAAGACCCAGAAAATTTGAGAAATCTCCTGAAGACTGTGGTTATGAGAATGATATGCATCCTTTAGGTCTAATGTTACAATAAACCTCAAGAGAGGGATGACAGCTAACATACACTGAGGGGTCAGCATTTTGAATTTTGGCATTTTCACAAACAGGTTGAGAAAGGAAAAATCTAGAACTGGACTCCATGAAAGCTCTTTCTATAGAACCAAAAACATTCTGGAGTAGAAGCATTTCCCCTTTGATCTAAAGGCACTGTTTCTAGGACACCTAGTTGAACAGCCTGAGGAAATACACTGTTTTGTGTAGAGAGATGGGGGAGGGGAATCCTCCCAAAATGAGGTATGGGCATCCATTGCTAACTGTAGCTCTTCTGAACCACTTTCATCACCCAAGAGACTGGTGCAATCTGTTGTCAAAGGGAAATATTTAGAGACAGTTTCTAGGAGTGATTTAGAAATATGTGGCAGGAAGGGGGGGTGAAGACGGCTGGCATACTCATTCTGAAGGTTCACTGTCCCTTCGCCTAAAAAGTACCCCTTTTTTGTTCAACTCCTGTTCCCGTATTTGCCAGGAGGTGGCAGGGTTTGCTTATTTTGCCTTTTAAAGGGAGTAGAGGATTTGACAGATTTGTAATAGGGGACTTAAAATCTTAGAAACTCCATGAATTAGTTGCCCACTTTCATCAAATTGTTTGAGGACTAGAAAAGCAGAAGGGCCTAACAAAACCTCCTTACCTAAAGTAGAGTTTAAAATCTCAGGCTTCACTTCATCAGTAAAATTTTGGTTATGCACCGTGGCATATCTACTCAAAACTGTAGCAGTGTCAGTGCCCCTAGACACATGCACAATCACACACTCTTCAAAGCATGTTGAGGTTACGCAAGACGTGAGAAACAGAATTTAGATAGGAGATGCCTTCTGAAGGAAGTGTAACTGAGTTTTCCCTCAAACTGTCTATACAACACAAAATAAACTTCCACACATAGTTAAAAATTCTGTATGCTAAAGTAGAAGAGAAAATTATCTTACAAAATCTAACACCTTAACTTCATTACCCATATAAGGATTAGCATGACTATGTCAGTTTCCAACTGGAGAAGTCAAAATGGTTAATGGGTCAGATTTAAGATGAGAAAACAAAAAAATTGTTAGCTTGAGATAAAATCTGCCTTTCTGGAGACTGAAGATTTAGAGTCAGGGTTATTTAATACATCCTCAAAGACTGGCAAAAATGGGAGGAATGAGTGTACTATGAGGCACATCCACTTAACATATGGTATCTCCTCAGTTCAGGCGGAACCACCACCTGTTCCCATAAAAATACCTCATTCATCCTGGAAGAAGCTTCTGAAAAGGCAAACTCCAAGGGAGCCGGAATGGACCACCTTTTCCCACAATAAGATTATTGGGCCTTGGAATCTCAGAAGAGAAGCACCATCTCTCTGTCAACATCAAAATCCCCTGACAAACTTTCCACATTTCCACAAGAATTTCTATGAAATTGCACTCTAGTAAACAACTTGTAATAATTTGCTGGCTAAAGCAAAGAAATAACCTTTGTTCACATGATACTGTTCATAATGTCAACCTTTTGTTTCTTCTTTGCAGAGACCATTCGGGAAGAAGATAGACTAAGGGATAGCAATTCACCCTTGCAAAAGGTGTCTTTCCCTGGCCATCCCAAGAATAATATTCTAGTGCATCTCCCACACCTAAATTAGATAGTTCTCCCATGTTAAAATTGCACAATAGAACACAAGAAGGCATGGCTGACCTTTGGTCCATGACGGCTGAAGGGACTACACTAGAGGAATCCAGAATATGAAGCAAGTGACCCAAGGAACGGTCGGCCAGTTCAGAGTTACCCAACAGCTGAGGCACTGACTGAGCACAAGGTGATGGCAAGGTATCCTCAATGTGCTGCTTTTTCTTTTTAGGTACAGAGGAAGAACAGACAGTAGAGCAACAGTAAAGTATACATGCTGTAGCAGAGAAAAAAGCCTGGTTGCCAGTAATCATTGCTGGAACAAATCAGCTGGGAGCTAAGTTATCAAACAAGTGTTCACAAGCAGCACACACTTACATTTCCCAAATCAGTCCCATTTCAAAAGTAAAAACACAGGTATTACACACAAAAATCCCTGTCAGAACTGAAAGCCCCTTCTCTAAAGCTTTGGGTAGCCAAGATAGGGCATCACAAATGAATGTCAAAGGTTGCCAAAGATAGTTATCTTTGAGCTCTGCAGATATATGAAACACGGAGACCAAAAACAGATTTGGGATGGGCAAGCTCTTGATCAATGGGATATAATTAAAAAGAAGAATTGCTGATGGGCATGCTGAAAAGTATGCCTCAGGAGAAAAGAAATCATGAAGCTTATGTACTAGAGTTAGACAGGAGGATGAAATGGGTGACTGATTATATTTTACTGCAATCCCAAATGGAATACACAAGTGTCTCACTACTGGGGTAATATCAGTCCTTAAGATGAGAGATTTTGTATATTCCCCCAACGTGTTAAAACCTTAGCCATCAGACTGAGAAAAACTGCAACAAAGCTGACAACAGGAATCAGGAAGTTATAGTCAGATATGGTAGTGCATTCCCTTAACCTAATATTAAAAACCTTGTGAAATACTACAGGGATCTATACAAAAGGAAACCTGAAGATCCCAGGATGCAGACTAGGTGTGAGCAGTTTCTGCACGGCCTGGTTTCTCCACAACTGAACACTGACCAGAAAAAAATCACCTTTAGCTTCTATTACGGACTAAGAAACTATCCCAGGTATTTAAATAGCCAAAAAGGAAAAGCGCCCAGCTCTGATGCCTTTACATTAGAAATTCTCAATAACGCAGATCACAGTTTTTGAAAGAATTTTCTTGTAGTAGCAAACAGTCTTGGTATGTGCATGCTGCCTAAAAAAAGTACAGTTGTGTACACTTACCACAAATGTAGATGTTCGAGTGTATTCACTGTTGCAGTCATTACATTTGGGTAATTTGCTGGCAGGTTGCCCTAAGTCGGCCTGATTAAAGTCTTGGGTCCTGCGTCAGTTGCTGTCCCTTCTTCCATGACATCAGGTCGTCAGGGGTATAAAACATGCAGCCGACGCCATTACATCAGTTTTTCTTGCCCCATATGTCAGGTGCCCCCCAAATGGGGTACAAAATATAAAAATAAATATGTAAAATAAAAAATACCAAAACACATACCTCCAAACAAAAGAAAATACACTAAAAAGGCTTTTAAAGATAGTAACAGAAATGAGAAGTATAGTTAGAGAAAAAACGGGGCTGGAGGGAGGGTAACCAGGACTGCAACAGTAAATACACTCTAACATCTACATTTATGGTAAGTGTACACAACTGTACTATGTTCTTCATGTTTCATGGCTGCAGTCATTACATTTGGGTAGAATCCCAAAACTATGGTTGGGAGGATGGATTTATACAGCATTAGGAGCAGCTATAAGGCCCTGCAGGACAGCAGTGGTACAGCCTGCTCTGGATTTAGAGAAGAGAGGTAAATGGTAATGTTTGAAAGTATGAACTGAGCTCCAGGTAGCAGCTTCTAGAATGTCTCTGGTAGGAACCCCTCTGAGAAAGGCAGCAGAAGTAGATGCAGCCCTGGTGGAATGAGATCTGATACCCTTGGGGACAAGTTTACCATGGTGCATATAGCATAAATGAATACAATGGCTTATCCATTTGGAAATGGTCTGCTTTGAAATAGCCTTTCCATCTGCCCCTGCAGCAAATGCCACCAGTAATTGTTCAGATTTTCTTACAGATTTTGTCCTGCTTAAGTAGAATCTTAGTGGTCTGTGTACATCCAATGAATGCAGAATCCGCTCACCCTTGTTCTGTGGATTTGGGAAGAAAGTTGGCAGATGAATGGTCTGATTAAGGGCCACACTAGATACCACTTTAGGCATAATGGATGGATTGGTCCTGAGAGCCACCCTGTCCGGGTAAAAAATAATAAAAGGCTTTACTGCCATAAGAGCCTGCAGTTCTGAAATCCTTCTAGCTGAAGTGACTGCTAAAAGAAAAGCTGTTTGTCAATAGAGAAATTTTATGTCTGCAGTAGCAGCTGGCTCAAAAGGAGATAGAGTGAGTTTTTCCAAAACATAATTGAGGTCCCATGCAGGAGTTGGTGCTCTCCTGGGAGGTCTTAAATTTTTGGCCCCACTGAGGTACTGCTTTAGCAGAGGATGAGAAAAGAGGGGAGGCTCTGTGTTGTAATGAGCTGGAATGGCAGAGGCATGGATTTTTAGGGAAGAAAAAGACAGGCCCTTGTGAAGCATCTCAGTTAAGTATTGCAGAATCTGAGGAATATTGGGCATTGCTGTGCTTATTCCTTGTGCTTGGTTCCAGGCACAGAATCTTTTCCATTTGTCAGCATAAGGTTTTCTAGTACTAGGCCTTCTAGCCTCCAAAATGACATCCATCACAAGTTTGCTGAGAGATGTAACTGATGTAGTTGTTTAGCAATGCTGCAAGATTCAGAGTTTGGAGCTGAGTGTGCAGAATTTGACAGTTCTGCTGAGACAGTAGGTGAGGTGTCTGAGGCAGGTACCACGGAGGAAGGTGAGACATATTGCGCAGGAGCGGGTACCAGTGTTGGCGAGGCCAGTCTGGAGCAATCAGAATCATTTTTGGTTTTTCCTGTCTGACTTTTAGTAAGACATTGGAAAGCAGAGGCAGAGGGGGAAAGGCATAGACTGATAGGTTTTTCCAGCTGAAGGATAGAGCATCCACTTTCCAAGTTTTTGTGATGAATTCTTGTGCAGAATTTGTCCAACTGATAGTTTTGGGGAGAGGCAAAAAGATCTATGTCCAGGCTCCCCCATTTGCATGTCAACATGTTGAAGACTTGCAGATCCAGCTTCTATTCGTGTGGGCCCATAAGATTTCTGCTTAGTTCGTCTGCCGGAGTATTTTGCTTTTAAGGCAGGAAATGAGCTTGTAGATATATTTGACAAGTCAAGGCCGTGTTCCACAATGCCATGGCTAGTCTGCAAAGGAGGTAGGAATGGGTACCCCCTGGTTGTTTATGTACCACATGGCTGTGGTGTTGTCTGTCTTTATCAGTAGTTGTTTATTAGCACATTAAGTGCTTTCATCTCAAATGAGAGACTTCATCAGAATACAAACATACTAATTAACCACATTTAAATATAAATTAAAACCAATGACATCACAAACCCTGTAATAATGTTAAAGGAACACAATCCTAATAAACTTATAAAATATATAAAATAAATCCATCATATATTTAAACATTCAAATATCACATTATATAAATATTCTAAAAAAAAAATATATATATATATATATATTTTTTTTTTATAAGTATACAATATTATGAACATATGTAAAAAGATTTCATTTTATGGTTTTATGATATATGAATGTTTAAATATTTAAATGTATGATTGATTTATTTTATACGTTTATTGTTGTATTTTAAGTTTATTAGGATTGTGTTTCTTTAACATGATTACAGGGTTTGTGATGTCATTGGTTTTAATTTATATTTAAAGGTGGTTAATTGGTATGTTTGTATTCTGATGAAGTCTCTCATTTGAGATGAAAGCGCTTAATGGACTAATAAACGTGCTTTGTTTTTCTACTTCAGGGTATCGGATTGTAGTATTTTTTATTTTATTTTGTTTGGTTTTACTTCAATTTTATTTTTATCAGTAGTTGTCCTGGATGAAGGTAGTCCTTGAAGGCTAACAGAGCATTCTGTACAGCTAGCATCTCTTTCTGATTGATATGTAGGTTCATTTGATTTGGGCTCCATTGGCCCTGAATGCATCTCCTTGCCAGATGCGCCCCACAAGTATAATCAGATGCATCTATACTCAGGGTTGGGGCGGCAGGGGGTTGAATGAATGACAGTCCCTTGTTTTGGTGGCAGGCCTCTGCCCACCATAGGAACTCTAGCTGCAGGCAAGGAATGATAGGAATCATTGTTTCAAGGCTGTGACAATGTTGACTCCATAAGCTTTTTAGGTACCATTGAAGTTTCCTCCTATGCTGTCTTGCATATGGAATTAGAAGAATGCAAGAGGCCATGAACCCCAAGGCCTGAAGAATTTGTCTTGCAGATAGCTGGGTTTTTGTGGCCACCTGTTTGAAGTAAGTCATCAATTGAATTTGTTTTTCTGGCATAAGGTAAGTCATGTGAGCAGTTGTACTCAAGCCTGCACTCAGGAATATAATTATTTGAGAGGGTACCAGTTGTGATTTCTTTTTGTTTATGGTGTACCCTAGACAAGTTAGAAGTCTTTTTACAAACGCCAGATGTCTCAGAAGAGTGTTCTTGTTTTCTGCCTGAATTAGACAATCGTCCAGTTATGGATAAATCTGAATATTTCTTTGCCTGCAAAATGCATTTACTGGTGCCAGGCACTTTGTGAAGATGCTGGGTGCAGTAGATAAGCCAAAGGGCAGTGCAGAGAACTGGTAATGCAAATAGCCTGCTTTGAAGCGGAGGTATCTTCTGCAAGATTCCCTGATTGGTAACTCTAGACTTAAAATAGGCTTTCCTGCATATCCCAATCAGGCATCCTTGCCTAGCATAGGTAGTAACTGTTGGAGAGTCAGCATCTTGAATTTTGGAATGTCCAGAAATGTATTTAGAATGGATAAGTCCAGAATTGGACGCCATAATTTGTCTTTTCTGGGTACCAGGAAAAGTCTTGAATAAAAACCTTGTCCCTTTCCTGGTACTGGTTGAATAGCCCCCATATTCATGAGGGACATAACTTGTTTCTGGGCCTCTGCCCACTGATTTGTAGGCAGATCTGGCCATCCGTTTGGGATTGGCAACGTGTGGAAATGAAATCTGTATCCCTGGGATACTATATTTAAAACCCATTTGTCCTGGGTAATCAGTTGCCAGTTTCATGCATGAAGTGCCAGTTTTCCCCCCAAAGGGGCGGTCAAAAGTAAGTGCTTGGTGATTGCAGTGGAAAGTCATTGAGACTGTTTACCATAGGAAGGTGCCTTGTTACTTCCAAGTTTGGAGGTGGAGGCACCCCCCATTGCTTTGTTCTATAAGTTCATGCGACTGACACCTGGAGCCTTTGGAATGTCTGGGTTTGACCTGAGCAGCTCTAGTGGGTACTGGAAAGGACCACTTCTTAGTAGGCCAGTGCCTACTGAACCTGGGTGGCTGCACTTGTAAGAAATCTTTTACAGTTTGCATAGATTTAGCTTTATCTTCCATCTTTTTCAAAACTTCTTCAGCCTTATTACCAAATAGACTGTCCTGTTGTAAAGGAGCATCCAACAATTTTGCTTTAACATGGTCAGGCAGATTTTGTTCCTTGAGCCTAGCATGCCTTCTTATCACAGATCCAGTTACAGCAGCCCTGCAAGAGGCCTCCAAGGAACCAAAACCACATTGCAAAGTATGTTTTCCAACTTGTTCAGCTGAATGCAATAAATCCTGCAACTCTATTTTCCACACAGTCAGAAATCAACATAATTTTCTGTTTAAGTAAACCCATGACATGCTGTTGATATTTCAGCATATGAAATTGACTGTTTAAAGCCCTGACTGCCAAAGTTGCAGACGTGTAACCCTTCTTACCCAATCTATCCAGCGCCCTGGAATCTCTATCAGAAGGGGTAGGATTTTTAGCAGTAGAAGCCTTAATGCCCTTGGGACCCTGAGAAATGGTTTCAGGGTCAGCAGTATGGTTTTTAAAGAGGAATTTGTGGGAGTCAGGAACCCTGTAATATCTGTCTGGCTTACTAGGAGCCAGAGGCAGGGAATCAGGAGTCATACTGGACTCTGAGAAAACAATGTCTAGAACAGGAGGTATAGCCAAAGGCCTACGCTGAGGAAGAAGAAAGAAATCCCTAAGTCTCTTTTTAGATTCTGAGAAATCCTGACTCTCCCAATGAAAGTGTTCCCTTAAGGTATGCAAAGTTTCTCCAAAAGAAAAATCCTCAGGAGGAGAAGCAGAAGGGATGGAATCTTCTGCATCAGAGTCCTCATAAGTGGGAATAGATAATTCGGAATCAGAAGAAATAGAAACCTGAAGATTCATAGTCCGTGCCTTGCCTAGGCCTCTTAGCAGGAGGGGGACGGGTACCACTGATCAAGGTAATTAAATCCTCAGCCATTTTGATAATTTGTTTTTTTAGGTATTGGGGCCTGTACACATGGCCCAAGCGTCCGTTTTTTAGACATAGTAGTAGTTTTTGGCCTTAGTTTTGAAGATGGCGTTGGTTTAATATACAAATCTTTACGCCTGAAAACACCCTCAGAAGCCAGTGCCTGCTCAGCGGCTCTGGACCCATCTAAGGTAGAGACATCCGCGGGTCCAATACTTAAAGTATCTCATGGCATACCGGACTCCGAATGGGTCTCAGTAGAGGCCTGCGAATCAAAAGTAGTGTGTATCAGGGGCTGCAAAAGCACCTCACTGAGTACTGGCGACTGGCTTAGAAGCTTTGTTGGTTTTGGACCTCGACGGTCTGTCTCTGTCTTTTTCTTTGCGTTTTTTAGGTATTCTGGTAGTTGGATTGCTAACAGACGACATTTCTGGATAGTTAAATCTCGAGCCAAAACATTTAGAAGCAAAAATATACTGACGTTTAATAGTGCGTTGATTAAATATAGCACAAAACCGACAACAAGGCACGTTGTAGTCAGGGCCTAGGCATGGAATACAGTACAAATGAAAATCCTTATGAGATATTTGCTTCCCACAAGTAATACAATTATTAACTTTTACTGACATCGGTAAGGAGCAAGAAAAAGTTTCCCCAACGGGGAAGTTGATGACTTCGATTCTGAAACTCGAAAACGAAAATTTCAGGAGTCGGCCAACCAGCACTTGCGAACTGCTTCTGCTTTGGGCACCGCTCAGCAAGAAAGACTGATGTAATGGCGTCAGCTGCATGTTTTATACCCGATGACCTGACGTCATGGAAGAAAGGAGAGCAACCGATGCAGGACCTAAGACTTTGTTAATCAGGCCGACTGAGGGCAACCTGCCAGCAGATTACCCAAATGTAATGACTGCAACAGTGAAACACTAAAAACATCTGGGAAGATGCCCAGATTTAGCCAGGTCTGTGACAAGGCAAGGACCGACTACCTCAACTGCTACAGTTCAGTTTCGGTCTTGAACACAGAGTATAAGCATTGCACCTTAACAATGCTTAACAAGTGACAGAATGGCAAAACGGCTCCACAGGTTAATCCATGTGGAATGAAACTCGCTTTATTCAGTGACAACAAATATTCAATACCATATTAAAAACTCTCCTTTTAATTGAAGCTGCACAAGTGAACTAAACCCCCCAGTTAATGCTAAGCTTTGTTGCTTAAAAAATGAATTCAACAGACTTGAGTAGAAATTTCTATTTGAAATGTTATCCAGATTTGGTATTCCTCCCAGAAATTATAACTTAACTCAATAGGCTTTATGTGGGAGCCATGGCTATGATCAAGATAGGAGGCTTGATGTCCTTCCGAGGATCACGACAGGTACAATGCAGGGATTTGCTCTCCCTCTCGCTTATTACACACCCTATAATTGCAGTCACTAGCTCATAAAATAAGCCATTTAAAAGAGGAACCAGTTACAAAAGCACAAAAACAAGCACCAGAACCAGGAGGTTAAAATAAAACAATATCAACAGCAAGCTCGAAATAAACAGCTCTTTAATCACAAATGCACCACTCACTGTAGTATTTTCATCCAGAATAGACTTCATCAGATGTAACAAGATCATAGGTTGTAAAAAATAAATAAAAAAGAAATTAATTTTACCCTCCTGGTTCTGGTGCCTGTTTCTGTGCTTTTGCAACTGGTTCCTCCTCCTTTTGTTTTCTGGTTACTCATTTAAATGAGGAGTTGCACACCCAGAGATACTAGACACACCCTGCCTGTATATGCTAATGACCTATTGGTATATTTACAGGATCCCTCCCCAACAATGAGAACCAAGTATATGGTTATTCAAAGTTCTGGAAACTTGTCAGGATATAAAACCTTAACATTACATATAAACTGCAGAACTATGCAGACCTGAGCTCTGAAGTATCCTTTACTCACTTCTATAAATGTAGATGACTGGGGTCCCTACTGCCTCATCCAATACAGACACATTATTACAAGCATATTTCCAACTAGACGGTTTGAAAACTTTTTTAAAAATGGGGAGACAGTACTAAAATTCAAAATATTTCTTCAATTAGAAAGCTTATTCTCCATGTTTTCTGCATTTCCCTAGCAGTACAAGGGTCTCAGCCCAATGAGTTTTATTTAAAAAAAATGACAAAGTAGAATATCCTCCACTATGTGAGAATCATCATCACAGGGTCTCTCTGAAAACACTGGGTTTTACCATAAGACTATGGAGGTTTACAAGTCCCAGACCCTGTATTATATCATAAGGGTGCCATTTTGAAACATCTTTATAATTTAATCAATCCACATTCTCGCATCTTCTGTGCCCCCCTCCACCCAACTATCATCTCCTCTCTGTACTCGCCTTCCCTTATCACATCTACGTTGGCTACTACTCTAACATTGTTTCTCTCTCCTCCCTTCTATCCTCACCTTTTGGCTCTTACTCTAACACCGTTTGTTTCCTCCCTCTCCCATCTTCACCTCTTAATTTCTTGCTTCACGATCTTGATAGAGGTAGATTCTCCTGTACCTTCCTAGCCCCTTTCTCTACCTGTCCCTCCCTCCTACTCCACTTCCGCTTCCATACTATAAATTTACCCATCCCTCAGCCGTTCTCCCTATAGGTTATCCCTAGGTGGGCTGCTGCGCCTCCTTGGTCCTGAGGGTGGATTTCTTTCTTTCCGCATGTGAGTACTGTGATTTGATGCAATGTTGTAGTGTTATCACGGCTGTTGTTGATAGTTGTTATCACGGTTTTTGAATTTCCTTCAACATAATTATTGTGGAAGTAGCTGTTTATAACTTTGTGCTTTTGGACAACTTATGTGGAAGTAGTTGTTTATACCTTTGTGCTGCTGGACAACTAGTAAACGCCAACCGGAACACGTGGAATACCTTTTCCTCACTGGGACTCAGAAGGCGGTTAATCCTCCTTCTTCACTCCTTCCTGCATGGTCGCTCCATTAGAGGATTTATCTCCCTGGTCTTTATCTGATAATAGCGTTATTATCTGATTTATCTCCTTGGTCTTTATCTGATAATAGCGTTATCTGATTTTTGGCGACGCCTGTACCATTCCCTTACCCCTTTAAACTAGCCAGCCAGCCATAACGGCTGCTTATTCCGTCGGGTCGCTGCTACCTCTTAACACTGTTGTATTGTACTCTTTATTAAAGACGCATTAGGCGCCTTCTTGCATTCAGTCAACTTTAACTTCACTGCTTTAAAACTTTGTCCTCAAATGTTTTGTGCTACTAAATTACAAGTGTTTCAACTCAGTAATTGGGTAACTTAGACTGATTGCATACTGTAGCGCTCTTTTACCGCTATCAGAGAGCGGAACCTAAGGTGTGTCTTAAAATGCCATCTGCACCTTTTTCCATAGGAGTCCCTCTGCAGGCTTTTTATCCAATTTCCTTTGCTATTTCTTTGTTTGGCCCTGACCTCCAATTACCCTAGGCAACCTTACTCCCATGCTGCACATTCTGGCAGTGCCCCCTAGGCTAGACTCCACGTGGTTTCTATACTAGGAGTTCTAGCCTAATACTTCCTGCCTACTACGGTAGTTTACTGGCGTATAGTTATTTATTAATTGTGTACTACATGTTTTCTTATTTTACTAAATGTGTAACTTCTATTGCTGGCATTTGATGGATATGTTATAATGCAGTTTTAGATCTTACTAGCTGGACTATTTTTACTGGCGTTTTTGTGCACTAGGTCTGTAGTTACTCAGTGTGTACGCTATAGATAGGTACTGCTCTCTGCTGATTTTGTAACCAACCATTGAACGCTTGAGCTTTCTGATTACTAAGTTGTGTATGCAATGAATATGTACTGCTCTCTGCTGATTTTGTAACCACACACATTACTAAGTTGTGTATGCAATGAATATGTACTGCTCTCTGCTGATTTTGTAACCACACAATAACAGTGTTGCATATCCGACCTTATTGAAGTATATAGGCCTGATACTGTTCTCCTAAATGTTTTTTATTATTACTTAGTTAACTACTGTTTCGTTTATTCCTTGTGGGCCCTTTGCATGTTTGTAACAAACTGACTTTTATGCTATACATAGTGTTGCCCCTGGATATATCACTGTACTACCCTCACTGCTGTTGATTTAAAAGGAATTATGCTAAATATGATGTGCTCTCAATGTTACTGAATAACTATTTCTCTCTCCTCTGCTTGTTCTCTCTCTCCCTCTACCTATAGCTATTTCTACAGATTGTACACCAGGGTTCCTGTCCATCCCTAACCTAAGAGGCCCTGTGGACATCTCAATATATCCAGTATCCTGAATAGGAGTGAACATCCTTAAAACAAAGACTGTCCTCCCAGATATTTTTGGAAAGTATGTCCTATTATTGTATTGATTAAATATTACTCACCAGGACATATTTTTACCCCAGCCAGGTAAACCAGCAGCCCCCCCCTATAGATTTGGCCTTTTATCCTCTTTCCGTCCCTCCTCTGTTTGCCTTTATCCTTACTTAATCCTCCCTGTTTCCTGCTTTTTATACTTAGTAAACCTCCAGTGTATTTCGCCTGTTATTCTTTCCTTTTCCTGGCCACTAGGTGGCGCTCTTGTCACTTCAACTCCTACATTCATATTCATTAGTAAATCCTACTGCTCTTCTTATTGAACCAACCTGATTTTTTTCTCAAACACATCTCATTTATCGACCAGTATTTTATTACTAACCCCCCACAAGCCTTCTCTACCTTTCTAACCCACCTTTACCTTTACACCTGTTTCCTACCTCTTGCCTGATTGTTTTCTGCAACTGGTCGTCTTGTTCTTCCCTCCTTCGCTCACTCCACTCCCTCCCTACCCCAATTCCCACCCACCCCAGGGTCCTACCTTTATACTTCCCTAGACACACCCCAATTAACCAACAACCTATAACTTCTCTCTACACAACTACCAATTAATTCCTCACTCCTTCAACCACACCTCTCTTCAAACCGCCTCCTATTCCCTACAAACCTATAATCACTGACCTCATACTCTATAAAACATGCCCTTAACCCTTAAATCACTCTTTCTCTTCTTCTCCTTAACATCCTGCTTTACTACTACACCCTTACCTCCTATGAAAATCTCAAACTTTACCAAACTCCTGCTTCAGCCAAACATACTACAACTACACTTCCCTACCCAAACAATCACATATTAATATACTAGCTACCTGTCCCTACCTCCTCTCTACCATAAACCCCACCACTACAAACTCACAACCTCCAAAAGACTCATTCTAATACCATTCAAATACACAAAACCCTGCAAACACCACAAACTCTTTTACTAATATATGGAGATATCCACCCCAACCCTGGCCCCAATACCTCCAAAATCAAAGCCCTCCAAACCAAACTACCAACTATTCTAACCCACCCTTTTCCTCTAACTCCTCTCTATTGCTCACCTTAATATTCGTAGCATTAACAACAAAGTCACTCAACTCCATGCCTTAATTGATTTCACGCCTTTGATATCCTCTGTCTCACAGAAACCTGGCTTAAACCCAGTACCAAAGACAATGAATTCACCCCAGGCTATAGTACCTTAAGACAAGACCGTCCTAATAAAAAAGGTGGAGGAGTGGCCCTCCTGTTCAAATCCCAACTTCAGGTGGCTTTAATTGACTCCTTGCGCCCCACACCAGGAAATGCTACAGTTCTTTCCACCAAACTCCAAATTAACAAAACCAAAGCTATAAACATAATATGTTCCTACATCCCCAGGCAAGAACATCAATACCCTGGAAAATATCCTAAGCTGGATTTCTAGCACCTTCCCCCAGGAAACCATAATCTTAGGTGATTTTAATATTGACTGGAGCTCCTGCATATCCCCCAAACCCACCATACACCTTAACCTCTTTAACTTTCACCAAACCATTAACTCCCTACTAGAATACATAAATCCACCCACAAACAAACCATCCTAGACTGGATACTGACCAACAACAATCCCTCTCCTATAAAACAGGAATACTCCTGACAATATCAGTGACCACCTCCTTACCTTTATCACCAAACAAAATGCAACAATCCTAAACAAACTACTTATCGAACTACATACAACAAAACAGCATTCAATCTAACATCCTTTCAAAATGAACTCAAAGAATATAACTGGTCAACTCTAAAATACCTCCCAATAGATGAAGCAGTAACCCATTTCAACAACACCTTCTTACAAATTCTAAACCAACATGCCCCATCCCGAGTAGTCAGAATCAGATCCAAAGCAGCTCCTTGGCTCTCTGTTATAACTAAACAAACTATGAGAGCTAGAAATAAATCATGGTTGAAATGGAGATCCACTAAAAGCCCTACTGACCATCAAACCTTCAAACATCTAAGAAACAAAACAAAGAAACTTGTCATCCTGGACAAAAACTACAACTTTGAATACCAACAAAACCAAAACCAAAACCCAAAAAAATTCTGGTCAGGAATAAATAAACTACTCCACCCAGGCAACACCAAAACACCTACCCCAGCTAGCTTAGCACAAAACAACCTAACATCATAGCCAACACCTTTAACAACTTCTTCTCTCAAACTGTAAACTCACTTGCAAGCACCATGACTCCACCCCTCCTCCAAACTACCCCCATCCCTAACAATACCCATACACTAAAACTTGAGACCGTCTCAACAACCTATATACAGAAACTACTTTCTAAACTAAAACCCTGCACCCCTCTGTTGACAAATTTCCAGCTGAATACCTTCAGCTAGCTGCAAACGAAATAGCCTACCCAGTATCCATCTTAATAAACAGAACCATAACAGAATCCAAAATCCCATCCTGCTGGAAAATCTCCCATATTATTCCACTCCATAAAGGAGGAAACTCTAACGAACTATCCAATTTTAGACCTATTGCCCTTCTATCGCCTCTATCCAAAATAATGGAACGCTGTATTCACCATCAACTTCTAAATTATCTCTTAAATAACAACTTGCTTGTAGACTCTCAACATGGTTTTAGACCCTACCACAGCACTACTACTGCCCTTCTCTCCTTCTCTGACACTATAAATAAAAATCGAAATAGAAACCTGTTCTCATCTGCACTATTTCGACCTCTCAAAAGCATTTGATATGGTCAACCATCAACTTCTCCTCGATACCTTAAAATCTCTATCACTGGATTCTCAAGCATTACAGTGGTTCAACTCTTATTTGACTAATAGAAAACAAGCTGTCCTTTGGGACAGCCATCTATCCACTCAACTCCCTGTTACTATTGGAGTCCCACAAGGATCTATCCTAGGCCCCTACTTTTCTCCATTTTCATCAATAATTTGCCCAATTCCTACCAACATCCACATGTATACAATATGCAGATGATTCCACTCTCATCTGCTCTGCCTCTACCCCAGCAGAACTCCACTCCACTACCCAAGTAGTCTTTACTGCAGCAGAAAATTGGTTTCAACATATCTGTCTCCTCCTTAATCCCAAAAAAACCAAACTACTACTCTTTATCCCTACCTCTAAATCCACCCCCATCTCTTTTTCTATAACATCCTGTAATGGCACTGTCATCAAACCTGACAACTGCACTAAACTCCTAGGCGTCACCATAGATAACCAGCTAAATTTTGACTATCACATTGATTTAACTATCAAGACTGTCAATAAAAAGATTGGTGCCCTATACAGGCTAAAGCCCTATCTCACTACAACTTCCCGAGTAGCCCTTGCCCAAACTCACCTTATCTCTACATTAACTTCCTCCCTCCTTTGTCAACTTATCTAAAGCCAATCTTCAGAAACTGAATATTGCCTACCACAGTATAGCCAGATTTGCCACTGGCTCACCTTTCCAAACTCACCACTGTCTTAACTTAAAGAAACTCAACTGGCTTGAACTCCAACCTTATACTCCTACAACAACTAATCATCACTTTCAAAATTCTTCATTACCCTCCAATATACCCATACTAAATAAACTTATCACACCTTATAAAAATCTCACGACACTCAGATCAGCCAACAAGCTACTAGTTACTACTTTGAAATCTCATAACAAATCAGGTGATTCCCTATTTGCAAACACTATCGGTTCTCACTGGAATAAACTTCCCATTGAACTGACCTCCCTAACCTCATGTCACCTTTTCAAAAAACAGATGAAAACCCACCTACTAATTCACTGGCTATGCCCCTGCTCCAATCCTGACTGAGCACAGTACTCTTCATTACTCTCTCCAGTCTGCTACTTGTGTAATTCTTTCCACTCTCTCTTACCTAGACTAACATCCTCAGCCCCTTCACTGGACCTTCACTCTTTTCTCCAATCTTTTGCCTACTTCACCTTATAGCCATCCTCTCTATTCTCTTTCCAGCCATTCCTTGACCATCTTTATCCTACTACCTTAGCATTTCATCTCTATCCTGTTTCCTCACTCCTTTTCAACTTGACTTTCATAACCTTTAACTATGTTTTAATACTTTTACCCAACAAAACTATATTCTATCCCCAATTTCTATCTATCTTTTCCCCTTTTCCTACAGCTTTAACTACCAATCTACCTGTTATACCTTCTAACTTGCTCTTTTAACACTTGATACCAACAGTTTCTTTCCTCTGCAAACTACCTAATCTGTCTTCCAGCCTACTGACCGATGATTAAATTATTTAGCTTGACTAGTGATATCCTTTAACTCAACTTTGTATTTTTATGCCTGAGCTTATCTCCTTAGCCACATAATCTGAACTCTGTTTGTTATCTACTTAAATTAGTCCAGGCAAACTGTATTTTGTCTCTGTACACTTTTTTTAAAATTGATTTATTTAGTAATGTCTTTGAAATGTATTGTCTTATTCTGATAGTGGAGCTTTTCTCCTCGGGCCTCTGCTGAAAATGGACATGTATCCAGCCAGACTAGCCCGGTTAACAAATGTAAAATAAAATAAAATAAAATAAACATTACTATGGTAGCTGGACGGGTATCAGTGAGGCAAAATGCCATGGAATTCAGAATATATACAAGGTAGTGCTGATAGAGACCATGGGGCTTTTCATAAAGGAGGACACAGCCAGCTATATCTTAGGTAATACAAGCATCATGAATTAAGATGACAAGCATGGCAAGGTGAGACAGTATCTATGATTCAATATTTGGACCGAGAACAAAAAGACCAAGACATGAGGTGCTAGCTTATTCACCCATTTGCCCATACTTTTTTTGTAAGAGCTTGTGGATGAAGGAAAGGCTACAAAAGCTGTGAAGACTTCCAAAGAAAGGGGAATAAAGCCTATGGCTTTACAAGTAGACACACCAACTTAGACAAATGAAAGTTAGTAATATAAAATTGGAAGATGCGCCCAGGATGGGTAGGGGGATTAGGAAAGACAAAACTGGGGATGACAAAGCTAAAAAAAAGTACAGTTGTGTACACTTACCATAAATGTAGATGTTCAAGTGTATTCACCGTTGCAGTCATCACCTGCGGGTTATCTCTGCTGTGGAAGACCTCGGCCGGCCCGAATACAAGAGTCAAAAATGTTTTTCTGCATCGGCAGAAGTCGCCTGTAGTATGATGTCAGGTCGTCAGTGCTATAAAGTAAGGCAGCCAACATTATTACATCAGTTTTTCTTACCCTAACCCGTCAGAAGCACAAGGAAATAAGGTAAAGTGGTCCTGGTGGCTAAAAGCCACCGTGGGAAGCTTACGTCCCCCTAGGGAAAGAATATAAGGTGGATGGAGGGAGGGAAAAAAGGACTGCAACAGTGAATACACTCGAACATCTACATTTATAACAAGTGTACATAACTGTACTATGTTCTTCATGTTTCACTGCTGCAGTTATCACCTGTGGGAGGATTCTCAAAGCTGAGGAGAGGGGTGGAAGGATAGGTTACAGCCCTAGGCATGGGTCAGCAAGCCCTGTAGAACTGCAGAGGCAAACCCTGCCCTAGATTTAGAAAAAAGAGGTAGGTGGTAATGCTTTGTAAAGGTATGGACAGAGGTCCAGGTGGCAGCTTTCCAAGATGTCCCTGGTGGGGACTCCTCTAACAAAGGCTGTGTAAGTGGAGGCTGCCCTATTGGAATGGGTACAAATAGACTTGGGGGAGGGGGGTTCCCATGTAGTCTGTAGCAAAAATGGATACAATGTGATATCCATTTGGAAATGGTTTGCTTGGAAATGGGCTTCCCCTATGCCCCTGGGGCAAATCTGACAAGCAGCTGGTCTTTTTTTCTGAAGGGTTTAGTATGGTTCAGATAGTATCTGAGTTGTCTGTGCATGTCTAGTGAGTGCAGAATTCTTTCCCCCTTGTTTAAGGGTTGGGAAAGAAGGTGGTTAAGGTGTATGGCCTGGTTGAGGGTCACATCAGATAGCACCGTGGGCATAAAGGAGGGTTAGTCCTCAGGGAGACCATGTCTGCATGAAAAATAATAAAGGGCTCAACAGCCATGAGTGTCTGAAGTTCTGAAACCCTTCTGGCTGAGGTGATAGCTAGTAGGAAGGCAATCTTCAAGGAGAGGCATTGCAATTCTGTTGAAGCAAGTTCGAAAGGAGGTAAGGTTAGTTTTTCTAAATCATAACTCAGGTCCCAGGCTGGCATGGGAGGCCTTCTGGGAGATCTGATATTTGAAGCCCCTCTGAGGAATTGTTTAATCAAAAGATGAGAGACGAGGGGTAAGGTCTGAATCATAATGGGCTGAAATGGCTGAGGCATGGACTTTAATAGAAGACAAGGAGAGGCCATTTTTGAGTAACTAGACTAGGTAATCAAAGATAAGAGGGATGGAAGGATGCAAAATACCGGCCCCGCTGGACTGGTTCCAGGAGCAGAATCTTTTCAATTTCCCTGCGCAAGATCTTCTGGTGCTGGACCTTTTGGTGCCTGTGATGATGTCTAGGACCTGTTTGCTTAACAGGGACCCCTTGTTTGCTTTTAATGTATTAGCTATGCTGAAAGATTGAGAGTCTGCAAGTCTGGGCGCCGTATCTCCCCCCACCTGGGTCAAGAGGTCTGAGATTAAGGAAAAATGCTTTGGGGGGCTGTAAAGCCAGGCTGCGCAGTAAGGGGTACCAATGCTGTCTGGGCCAATCTGGAGCAATGAAGATGGCCTTTGGTCTCTCCTCCCTTATTTTGATCAGTACCTTGGAAATAAGAGGCAGTGGAGGGAACGCGTACACAAAGGAGGAGTTCCAGGGGAAGGTCAAGGCATCCACCGTTCACGCTAGGAGGCGTGACTCCATGGTACAGAATTTTTGCAGCTGGTGGTTGGGGTGCGAAGCAAAGAGATCCACCTCCAGAGTCCCCCCACTTGAGTGATTTGCAGAAAGATTTTCCTGTGGAGCTGCTACTCATGGGGCTCCAATAAGTTTCTGCTTAGGTGGTCTGCCAGGGTGTTGTTGACTCCTGGTAGGTATTGGGCAATTAGGTGTAGACCCAAGGAGGTGGCGGTCGGCCAGAGGTTCATGGCTAGCCTGCACACAGGGTAAGATTGCCCCCCCCCCCCGGTTTCTTGATATACCACATTACTGTGGTGTTGTCAGTATTTATAAGGAGAACTCCTGGCCCGAGATGGGGTTTGAAGGATGTCAGAGTCTTTTGTACTGCCATCATTTCTTTCTGATCTGTGTGTAAGGGAAGATGCTGAGCATCCCAAAGACCTTGGGTGCACCTGCCTGCTAGGTGAGCGCCCCAAGCAATGTCTGCGGCATCGGTGGTGATGGTCTGGAAGGTAGGGCTGAGGATGAAGGGAAGACCCTTATTCTTGGCAGAGGCCCCTAACCACCAGAGAAACTCGGCTCTTATACATGGGATCTGAGGGAGAGAGGTCACTAGAGACGGAGTGTTGACACCAAAGGTTCTTTAAATACCACTGAAGTTTTCTCGTGTGAAGCCTGACCAGAGGAATTAGAATGATGCAAGATACCATGTACCCAGGGCTTGCAGGAACTATCTCGCAGTGAAGTGACTTCGGGAAGCCAGCTGGGTAAAGTAGAGAGGCAGGAAGCTATGCTTTCCTGGGGCTAGAAGGCCATTTGGGATGCTGTGTCTAGCAGTGCCTCCAAGAAAATGATCTTCCTGGAGGGTGTTTGCTTGGATTTCTTTTAGTTAATGGTGAACCCTAGGGAAGTTAGGGGGGATTGGACAAAGAGAAGGTCCTGAAGCAGCTTTTCTTTGCACTCTGCCTGAATGAGGCAGTCTTCTAGGTAAGGGTAAATCTGTACAATTCTCTGTCTGCAAAATTGTATGGCCGGGGCTAAGCATTTGGTGAATACTCTGGGTGGAGTAGATAAGCCAAAGGGGAGCAGAAAGAAAGTACAGTTGTGGAACCTACCATAAATGTAGATGTTCGAGTGTATTCACTGTTGCAGTCATTACAATTGGGTTATCCTGCTGGCAGACTACCCGCAGTCGGCCTGAATTTCAAAGTCTTGGTCCAGCGTCGGTTGCTGTCGCGTCCTCCCTGACGTCAGTGCGCCAGGGGTATAAAAGATGCAGCCGACACCATTTTCTTCAGTTTTTCTTGCCCCAGATGTCAGGTGCCCCCAAAAAGGGTAGGCTAAATTATGCCAATAAGCATGCATGCACTAAAGTATACTTTTCCTTCATCTACAAGCATACACACCACATAGGTTGTATAGAATAGAGAAGTACAGATAAGTCTCAGCAAAGGCAAGGGGGAAGGTAACCTGGTCTGCAAGAGTGAATACACTCTAACATCTACATTTATGGTAGGTACAAAACTGTACTACGTTCATCGTGTTTCACTGTTGCAGTCATTACAATTGGGTTGAATCCCAAAGGTAAGTTAGGGAGGCTGGGGCTAAATAGGATTAGGACAGGCTATGAGGCCCTGCAGAACTACAGTGGCAAAGCCTGCCCTGGATTTAGAGTAGAGAGGTAAGTGATAGTGCTTTGTAAAAGTGTGCACTGATCTCCAAATTGCAGCCTCTAAGATGTCTTTGGTTGGTACTCCTCTGAGGAAGGCTGCTGAAGTGGCTGCTGCTCTGGTTGAATGTGGCCTAATGCTCTTAGGCACTGATTTTCCATGCTGTGAATAGCAGAAATGAATGCAGTGGCCTATGCACTTTGAAATAGTCTGCTTTGAGATAGCATTTCCTTGTGATCCTGCAGCATATGCCACTAGAAGTTGTTCAGTCTTTCTGAAAGCTTTGGTTCTGTCCAAGTAGAAGCGTAGCTGCCTGTGAATGTCCAAAGAATGCAGAAATCTCTCACCCTTATTCTGTGGGTTTGGATAAAAGGTAGGCAAATGAATTGTTTGGTTAAGGGCCACACTGGACATTACCTTAGGCATAAATGTCGGGTTTGTCCTCAGAGAAACCCTGTCAGGATGGAAAATGATAAAAGGTTCCACAGCCATGAGTGCCGGTAACTCAGACTAGTCTTGCAGAGGTTATTGCTAGGAGCAGAGCTGTTTTCCAGGATAAGAATTTTATATCAGCTGCAGAGGCTGGCTCAAAAGGAGGCAGTGTGAGTTTTTCCAAGACATAATTGAGGTCCCATGCAGGTATTGGTGCTCTCCTTGGAGGTCATATGTTTTTGGCCCCTCTGAGGTACTGCCTTAGTAATGGATGAGAAAAAATAGGTGGTTCTGTATTATAATGAGCTGAAATGGCAGAGGCATGAATCTTAATTGATGAAAAGGATAGGCCTTTGTCTGGCATCTCAGTTAAAGGACCACTACGGGCAAATGATGAAGAAAACATTTTTTATCTTGCCATGATTTACTACACCTCCCAAAGCTGCCTGCAGCAAAATAAGTACTCATTCCTAATTTTATTTTGTTTTTACTCTTGTCTGCCCTCATGGGGGCAGACATCGTGATTCCTTTGGAAAGCTACATCTGTTCCATAATGCACAGACTGAGAACAAATAGCCCTACCATTTGTTGTCAGACTAGACTTCCATTCACTTAGATTGGAACACCTGAAAAAAAACTGCCAAGTTTGAGAGTCTGCAGCTCATGTGTCATTGACTGGTATGTGCCGAGTTTTACAAATGCTGTTCCTAATGATGTACTACACATTCTCTGAAAGAAACTTGCAAAAGTGTCAACAAATTACTGAGATAAAAAAGACTTTTCAAAAGGAGCAGTTTTGCAAGTTTCAGTTCCTGGCCAGATTGCTCCTCCCATCTCCCCTCCTTCAATGGGCTAGTGTCTCACATTTCCAGCTTTACTAGATTCAACTCTTTAGTCAGCTTTGCATGACACTACACTACTGTCTTTCGGCATTTCCCAGTTAGGGGTCGCCACAGCGGAACTCCAGTCCGCTAATGATTGGCAGTAGATTTTTACGTACTGGCTTGCCAGGCCTAATGCACAACCTTCAACGAAGGAACGCCCATTCATGCATGTCGATACACAAAAGACGCTCTAACTGAGAATCGAACGTGCAACGTCTAACTGTGAGGCAACAATGCTACCGCAGCACCATCACCGCAGTACTCAAAAAAAAAAAATCACAGCCTGGTGTGCCACTAAATCTGTTCCCTTGTATATCTCTATTCCTCTTCACTTCTGAATAACATTTCCCAGGAATAATAATAATAATAAATAAAAAAAAAAAAAATAAAAAAATAAAAAGCAAACATCAGTCCAGAGTTTAGGCCAGTCTATCTATTTAAAATGTGCACAGTAAAATATTCAACTTATAATGAATTTTGGCTGCTAACATGGTTATCTTTACATAGTTATTCTCTTATAGTATAACCTGAACTTATGGTATTTAATGATAAATTTTACAACAGTTCTCAGTTTATTAACAATGACCTCCCAAGCCTCTGATGTGACCTAGTACTTTTTCATACTACTGCTTTATCTAGTTTGCCTTGGTTGTATACCTGTAGCATTGTATCTCATCCTCTCAGCAACAGACTCATGGAGAAAACTTCAAAAGCAGACACTTGTATTGAAAGAGTAGCAGCAGCTGTAGCAGTGAAACTACACTCCAAAACAATGCACTCAAACATAGTACTGATAAACACAGGGGAATGTACATGTCTGAATTAAGCAGTGATGAAATTGCTAGGGACTTCACTGAGCACAATTTTACTCTTAATCTCTCCATTTCATAATCCATAACATTCACACCACACTTACAAAGGCACACCTCCACCTTCCACAAACAAAGCTACCCGCACCCACACAACATACAAGTCAAATTTAAGGCTTTTCCCACCTCTCTGCAAAACACTGCTGTAATGGCTTTGGCAAACAAATGAAAATGATTGATGGGTGTTGGTTCAAGACTCCCATCCATATCTCTCAACAATACAGATTTTTGCAGAAAGTCCAGATTTTTTGTCTGTTTTTTCATAAAATTGCAGTTTTCTGTCAAATCACTGGCAAATCATTGAACACTGAAGTCAGAAAGTTGACAGGCATTTGATTTTCAGACTTCATATCCTTAAGAAAATTCACTCTAATGGAAAACCTGTTCATCAACTTTCTAAGTTTGTAAGTGCAATATTTATAAAGTGTCCCATTTTTGGGTCTTTGTCCCCTATTATTTATGGCCTTGTCCAGATTTCTTGTTCTATAATGTTGAGAGTTATGCTGCCATCCCTTCCTACTGGAGCCAGTCCACTGCACTTGCACAAGTTTTCCCATCAGCAGGGCAGCAAGCAGGTATCAGTGCAGATTTGCTTTATAGTTCTTTTACACCACACACACACACACACACACACACACACACACACACACAGTAAATCTTGTTGTCCATGTTATTTCTTATTTTCCTTGGTTTAGTTTCTCTTACTTGTAATGTTGCTTTTACTAATTTTTTCTCCTGCCTCCCATATCTACCCTAATTATTACTTCTAACAAATACTTTTTCTCACTCTTTCTTCTCTTCTCCCTCCTCCTCTTTATCCACTATTTGAAATTTTCCAATCTGACATTTGCTTTATGGGTAAATAATGAACTGTCACCCTTATGTCAACACATTTCAATGTTACATAATATTGTATTTAGTCTAATAATAGGTTCATAGGTAGGTACTAGACTATTGGCCTAAGGGCCTAAAGTAAGCCTAGCCAACAAGGTTCCCTGGCTTATGCCACCAAAGAAAGTTATTTTCCTGTGCCACTGTCGAGCAGAATCACAGAAGTGATTCCCGGGGTATATTTTCCTATCTCCCATCCACTCAAAGACTTTTCTTGAAAAGTGCTAATGAGGAACTTTGCTTGACATAGATGGTTAGCTTGTTCGAGAGTATGGGAAGGCTCTGGGACAGGAATCTCTCTCTCCAGCATGTCCTGTTTATTGTGGTGACAAGGTTTAGGTCCCTAGAGCGTGTAGCTCAGAGGGATTGGGATTTCTTTAGGTGTAGCATGTCCAACAGCTGTGGGTTTGACATAGCTTTATATGTTAGGCAGAAATCCCCTCGGAGTAGGTGATATGCTACGGAGTAAAGCTGGAGTTTTTTTTAGATGGGCAGTGTAGGGCATCTGTTTGAGGCCAGTAATCCTCCTCATGAGGTACTTCTTTGGCCTTTCCAGCTGCTGCAAATGTCTTGTGACGTACATTCCAAAAGGGGCGTTGTACTCTATAATGGGTCTAATGAGTGTCAAGTAAAGGGGAACAAGGACCTCTTTTTTTCCTGGATGAGAACCCTTTTGTGATGAGGTGTGCCACGTAGAAGGACTTCCTGACTACTGTGGCGATGTGATTATCAAAGGAGAGACTACTGTCCACCTGGGTCCCAAGGTCTCATCACACATTTGGTGTTAAGTATACTACCACCTATGTTGTAGATCATGGATACAGAGTTTTTACCAAAGGGGATGACAATGCACTTTTTGGCATCGAGCTTGAGGCCATGGCTCTAACACCAGGCATTTGGCTCAGTGAGGCCCTTCTGTAGGATGTCCACATCATTTGGGGACTCTACCATGGCTCCTAGTTTGCAGTCATCTGCAAACTTCGTTAGCCAGAGGCCTTCTGTGTTAGCCTGTACTTCAGAGAAGTAGATACCAAACAGGAGACGTCCCAGGACTGAACCCTGTGGTACTCCACTTGTCACCTTACCCTTGTCTATTGCTTTGGTGACTGCTTCAAAGAAGTCTATCAGGTTTAGGAGACATGATCTGCCTTTTACAAACCCGAACTGGGTGGGGTCCAGAGTTTGGAGGTTACCAATGTCTTTGTTTATGAGTTCCATGATGATATCTGACAGGGCTTAATGGTAAATCACTTTGGCTATAGTGTGCAGGGTCCTGGGTACGAGCCTTGCAGAGGCTGTTTATTTTTTTTCAATCATAGCCTCAATGGAGGAGCCACCATGGACCCCGGGAACTACCGCCCCATTAACCTGACGAGCCTGGTCTGCAAGGCCATGGAACGTATCATCATGGAACTTATAAAAAAAGACATTGGTAATCTCCAAACTCTGGACTCCACCCAGTTCAGGTTTGAAAAAGGCAGATCATGTCTCCTAAACCTGATAGACTTCTTTGAAGCAGTCACCAAAGCAATAGACAAGGGTAAGGTGGTTCACCCTATCAAGATCTTGCTAAGGCTTTCAACACCATCCTCCACTCTGGAATTATAGATAAACTCACTAAACTAGGTATAAATCCCTATGCCACAAGATCGGTTGGCAACTGGCTCACCGACAGAACCCACACTGTGAATGTAGCAGACTCCAAATCCGACTTCAGACCAGTGACAAGTGGAGTACCACAAGGTTCAGTCCTGGGTCCTCTCCTGTTTGGTATCTACTTCTCTGAAGTACAAGCTAACACAGAAGGTCTTTGGCTAATGAAGTTCGCAGAGGACTGCAAACTAGGAGCCATAATTGAAACTCCTAATGATGTGGACATCCTAAAAAAGGGCCTCACTGAGACAGATGCCTGGTAAGCCATGGCCTCAGGCTCAATGCCAAAAAGTGCATTGTCATCCCCTTTGGTAAAAACTCTGTACCCATGATCTACAACATAGGTGGTAGTATACTTAACACCAAAAGTATGATGAGACCTTGGGACACAGGTGTACAGTATTCTCTCCTTTGATAATCACATCACCACAGTAGTCAGGAAACCCTTCTATGTAGCACACCTCATCACAAAAGGATTCTCATCCAGAAAAAACAAGGTCATTGTTCCCCTCTACTCATCACTCATTAGACCCATTATAGAGTACAATGCCCCTTTTGGTATGTACCTCACAAGACATCTACAACAACTGGAAAGGCCACAGAAATTCCTCACAAAGAGGATTACCGGCCTCAAACAGATGCCCTACGCAAACAGTCTAAAAAAACTCCAGCTATACTCCATCACATATGGCCTACTCAGAGGTGATCTCTGACTAACATACAAAGCTATGTCAAACCCAGAGCTTTTGGACATGCTCCACTTAAAGAAACCCCAATCCCTCTGAGCTTCTAAGGACCTAAATCTTGTCACCACAATAAACAGAATTTGCCAGAGGGAAAGATTCCTGTCCCAGAGACTTCCCATACTCTGGAATAAACTACCTATCTATATAAAACAAAACTCTTCATTAGTACTCTTCAAGAAAAATCTTGATGATTGGACGGGAAATAGGAAATTCACCCAGGGGTTCACCTCTGTGGCTCTGTTCGACAGTGGCACAGGAAAATAATTTTCTTGGGTGGTAAAAGCCAGGGTACCCTTTTGACTGGGCTTGTATAGGCCCCAGGGCCGATAGCCTAGTACCTACCCATGAACCTATACATTCCATGGCCTTGCAGACCAAGCTCATCAGGCTAATAGGACGATAGTTCCTGGGATCAGTGGTGGCTCCCCCTATGTGGAGTGGGATAAATGTTGCTGTGCGCCATTCAGTGGGCACAAAGCCTGATGTGAGGCTATGACTGAACATGGTGCTTAGGTGGGGAGCCACCACTGTAAAACGCAGCCTGGGATGTTGTCCAGTCCCATGGATGCTGTGTTTTTGGCTTTAGAGAGTGCAGCTTTTACCTGTGTAGTTGTGATTACAGGGACTCTGCATTCTTCCTGTATAGATATGGGCCCTTTAGGGTGTGAGAGGGTGGTAAAGTTAGCACTGAACCCATCTGCCAGAATGTTGGCAATATCAGTTGTTTCTGTAATTTTCATGCAGTTGTGCTGCAACTCAGAGCAGATCTGGGTGTTGCCATTGAGATTCTTGACATAGGTATAGAATGCTTTGTGGTTGTCCTTAGAATCAGTGGCAATTTTATTTTCATAGCTAGCTTTGGATGCTCTTATAAGGGATCTCAGCATCTTACTGAGGCTGACCAGGGAGCTCCACCACTCATGGGATTTCACTCTCTTTTGCAACAGTTTCTTCCTTCTGTTGTACAGTTTGTTTATGGCAGGGGACCACCAGATTGGCTTCCTTTTTTTGGGGGATAGCTTCTTGGTTCTGTTTGGGATAGCACGATCCATGCACTCATTTAAGTGCTTATAGAATGCATTTGTGTAGGATTCAGCAGTCGTAACTGTATTGGCCGTCTGCATGGGTGTCATGAATTTTGCCACTTCTGTCTTAAGCATGAAGATGGCTATGGAGAAATTTTTTACCGTGGTTTCCTTAATGTGGGGTGGGGGCGGGATGTGGATATCTAGGGTGATTAGCTTGTGGTTGGATTTGACCAACAAGGAGTGGAATACCGGTCATTCATGTTGGTAATGACTAAGTCTAGGATATTGTTGCCCTTGGTGGGGGTGTGGATAAGTTGATCCAGGGCACTGGAATTTATGAATTCCAGAAAGCGTTGAGTGAAGGAGTTGGTATACGAGTAGTTTTCCCAGTTAATGGTGGGGTAGTTGAAATCGCCCATTATTAGGATGTTTGAACCCTAATATTTTCCAGTAAATCAAGAAAAAAAGAGTGGGAATCCTGGGGCATGATGGGGGATCTGTAGCAAGCTACAATTTGAACTGCAGTTTTGCCCAGAGTTAGCTGCACTTGAATAACCACAGATGCATTATGCTGAGCAACTAGCCCGGAGGTGTGGACATCTTTAATGAATATGGGCACACCTCCGCCTTTGGTGTTCCGGTCCAGGTTACGTGGCCGAAAAGTGTGGTATGAGTTATAGCCTGGTAGTGCAGGGGTGCTCTTTGGAGCCTTGAATCAGGTCTCAGTCACTGCACAGGTATCAATGTTCTCCATTTTAAGGAGTGCCTTGAGTGAGTGCATTTTGAGATTTAGACTTCTAGCATTGAGTAGCATTACCCTCAGTTTTTGCTTGCCTGTTCCGGTTACATTTGAAACTTGTCTAAAAAAAGGCACTATAGGGGTGGCAAGAGCCTTAGCCAGTATCCGGAATCCCATGGGCGACAGGTACAGGCCATCTCTAGCAAAGCATCATGGTCTGTCGACCATGTTGTCCCAGGCAGACAGATACTGGATCCCCTTAGAATGACACCAGAAGCTTAGCCAATTGTTGAAGTCAATCGTTTTGTTCTTGTAGTGCAGTATCATTCTGGGCGATGGCAGAATGCTTCTCAGGGCTAGGGTCATACCTCCCTGGGCTACAAGATCGGAGAGCTCTTCCATGTCTCTTTTCATGTAGTCCAGGGAGGCATGTCTCAGGTCATTCACACCAACATGGACAATGACAGTCATATTTGTACTTGGTTGTGGAGTAACCTGAGTGTATGGGTTATGTGGCAGATCCTGGCACCCGACAGCCAGCTGACAGTAACTTTCTCCTTGTTTAGCCTGATAAGTGGGACATCAGTGTGCCTGACTATAGAGTCACCTATGACTAGTGTGTTGGGTGCGTTGTTTTGCCTAATATATTATGTATGTTATAAGATATTTTTCTTGGTATACTGATTGATTTTCTTAGTATATTTTATTTTTTTTATTTATTTTCCACTTGTTTACCAGGTTAGTCCGACTGGACACAAGATGACTGTTTTCAGCGGAGGCTGGGGGAGAAAAGCTCCAGATACATAGTAAACAATTATAAAAAAAATAATAAAAATAAATTATACAAACATAGCTATTTTGTACAAAGAGCATAGAAAATATAAAAGGAGTAAAATCAGAGTTTTACAATTGATGCAGCAGGGGTTAGAATATTGAGAAACAATTAAACAAGATAATATATAACAAATATACAACTGCTTGAACATAAATTCAAAAAGAAGTTTCCATAGACAAACAGGGTCATAAACTAGAAATCATAACTATATTGATATGATTTATATTGCATTTATCGTTTTAATGATGGTATATGTGTATTATTGTATGCGTCATATGTGTACAAATATTTGTATTAATGTATTACAGTATATTGACAAAGTACTAGGTCACATCCGAGGCTTGGGAGGTCAATGTTAAGAAACTGAGAACTGTTGTAAAGCTTGGCAATGAATACCATAAGTTCAGGTTATGCTATAAGAGAATAACTATGTAAAGATAACCATGTCAGCAGCTAGAATGCATTATAAAATGAATGTTTTACTGTGCACAATAAGAAATGGATAGATTGGCCAAAACTCTGGACTGGTGTGTATTTTTTTTTTTTTTTATTCCTGTGGAAATGCTATTCAGAAGTGAAGAGACATATAAGGGAACAGTTTTAGTGGCACACCAGGCTGTGATTTTTTTGCAAAGCTGACAAAATACTTGAATCTACCCAAGCTGGAAATGTGAGACTGTAGCCCACTGAAGGAGGGGAGATGGGAGGAGTAACTTGGCCAGGAATTGAAACTTGCAAAACTGCTCCTTGTGAAAAGTCTTTTTTATCTCCGTAATTTGTTGACACTTTTGCAAGTTTCTTTCAGAGAATGTGTAGTACATTGATAGGAACAACAACATTTGTAAAACTCAGCACATACCAGTCAATGACACGAGCTGCAGACTCTCAAACTTGGAATTTTTTTCAGGTGGTCCATTCTAAGTGAATGGAAGTCTAGTCTTACAACAAATTGTAGGGCTATTTGTTCTCACAGTCTGTGCATTGAGACAGATTTAGCTTTCCAAAGGAATCACAATGTCTGCCCCCATGAGGGCAGACAAGAGTAAAAAAAAGTAAAATTAGGAATGAGCACTTATTTTGCTGCAGGCAGCTTTAGAAGTGCAGTAAATCACGGCAAGATAAAAAATATGTTTTTTTCATTGTTTGCCCGTAGTTGTCCTTTAAGTATTGCAAAATCTGTGGAATATTTGGTACAAGCATGTCAATTCCTTGTGCCTGGTTCCAAGCACAGAATCACTTCCATTCTTCTGCATAAGATTTTCTGGTGCTAGGCCTCCTGGCCTCCAAAATAACATCCATCACCGCTTTAGAGACAGGTGTGTCTTGAATGGCTACATTATCCGCCATGATTTAAGGTCCTGAGTTGGCTGTGCAGGATCTGACTGTTTTGTTGGGTCAATAAGTGAGGAATTTGAGGTAATGTCTAAGCTGGGCATTGAGAGAAGTTCTTTAGAATTGGGTACCAGTGCTGGCGGGGCCAGTCTGGGGCAATCAATATCATTTTTGGCTTCTCTTGTCTGACCTTTAGGAGTAACTTGGGGAGGAGAGGCAGTGGAGGAAAGGCATATACTGTTAAGTTTTTCCAGCTGAAAGATAGAGCATCCACTTTCCATGCTTGCTTGTGATAAGTCCTCGTGCAGAATCTCTGTAATTGGCAGTTGTAAGGGGAGGCAAATAGGTCTATGTCCGGGCATCCCCAGTTCCATATGCTGAAAACTTGTGGATCCAATTTCCACTCGTGGGGATCCATTAGGTTTCTGCTTAGTTCGTCTGCCAGAATATTTATCTTTCATGGCAGGAATTGTGCTTGCAAGATGTACTTGGTAAGTCAATGCTGTGTCCCACAAAGTCATGGCTAGTTTGCAGAGGGGGTAGGAATGTGTGCCTCCCTGCTTGTTTATGTGCCACATGACTGTAGTATTGTCCGTCTTTATCAATAGTTGTCCTGGATAAAGTTGATCCTTGAAGGCTGTCAGGGCATTCTGAGCAGCTAGCATCTCTTTTTGATTGATATATAGATGTCTTTGCCTTGCGGGTCATGTGCCCTGAATACATCTTCCTGCCATATGGGCCCCCCCAGGCATAATCTGATGCATCTGTTGTTAATGTCTGCCTGGCTATGGGTAAAGTGAATGGCTGTCCCTTGTTGTGGTGAAAGGCCTTTGCCCACCATCGAAACTCCTGTTGCAGGCAGGGAATGAGGGTAATTACTGTTTCCAGGCTGTGGCAATATTGAGTCCAAACACTTCTTAGATACCATTGTAGTTTCCTCATATGCAGTCTTGCATATGGAATTAGCAGAATGCAGGATGCCATAAAGCCCAAAGCCTGCAGAATTTTTCTTGCAGATAACTGGGTCTTTGTTGCCAACATTTTGAAAAGTTGTATTTAAGCTTGCACCCAGGAATATTATCTCTTGACAGGGTACTAGTTTTGATTTCTTTTTGTTTACTGGGTACCCTAGGCATGTTCGCAATCTTTTTACAAACACCAGATGCTGTAGTAGAATGCCCTTGTCCTCTGATTAAACAAGGAAGTCGTCCAAGTAAGGATATATTTGTATTCCTCTTTTGTCTGCAAAATGCAATTACTGGTGCCAGGCATTTTGTGAAGACCCTGGGTGCAGTAGATAAGCCAAAGGGCAGTGCAGAGAATTGGTAGTGCATTGAGCCAGCTATAAATCTGAGGCATCTTCTGCATGGTTGTCTGATTGGGACATGCAGGTATGCCTTTTTGAGGTCTAACGTCACCAGCCAAGCCTTCTTGCCCAGAATGGGCAGAAGCTGCTGCAGTCTCAACATTTTGAATTTTGGAATATCCAGAAATGTGTTTAGAATAGACAGGTCCAGTATTGGTCTCCAGGCTTTGTCCTTTCTGGGCACCAAGAACAGTAGAGTAAAATCCTAGTCCCTGCTCTTGTTGTGGTACTCACTGAATGGCCCTCATGTCCATGAGGGATAAAACTTGTTTTTGTGCCTCTGCCCACTGATTGTGTGGCAGGTCTGGCATACCGTTTGCCCTTGGCAGGGTGTGAAAGTGGAACTTGTAGCCTTGTGACACTACATTCAAGACCCATTTGTCCTGGGTGATCATGTGCCAATTTTGCGAAAAAAAGTGCTAGTTTTCCCCCTAAAGGAGCTGCCAGAAGATAAGTGCTTGGTGCTGGCAGGGGAAGTCATTGAGACAGTTTCCTGTATGGCGGTGATTTTTCCTCTCCGCTTTTGGAGGTAGAAGCACCCCATTGTTTAGACCATTATGAGCCTTGAGGCTGTGATCTGCCTCTGGGGCGTCTGTATCTGCCTCTTTGTGGCCTGTCTGACACTGGAAAGGACCAATTCTTTGTAGGCCAGTTCCTGCTAAATCTGGGAGGCTGTACCTGAAAGAAATCCTTGACTGTTTGCATAGATTTAGCTTTGCCCTCCATTTTCTTCAACACCTCTTCTGCTTTAACACCAAACAAGGTATCATGCTGTAATGGAGCATCTAATAATTTTGCTTTAACATGATCAGGCAGATGCTGTTCTTTTAACCAAGCATGCCTCCTAATGACAGAACCCGTAACAGTGGCCCTGCAGGAGGCCTCCAGAGAATCAAAACCACATTGCAAAGTATGCTTTCCCACTTGTTTAGCTGCATGCAATAAATCCTGCATTTTCTGCACATTCAGAATTTGTCAACATTTTCTGTTTAAGCAGTGACATAAGTTATTGCTGATATTTAGGCCTAGAAGAAGCCTCGTTGTCGGTTTTGGACCTCTGATGCCTGTCCCTTTCTTTTTCTTTGCTCTTTTTATAAACTCTGGTAGTCTGCTGTTCCGACGGCATAATATAATTAAATCTTCTGCCAAAGTAATGAAATGCAAAATCGTACCAACACTTAATAGTGCGTTGGTTAAATCTAACAGAAAACTGACAACTAGCAACGTCGTGGTCAAGGCCTAGGCAAGGAATACAGTAAGAATGAAAATCCTTATGAGGTATTTGCTTCTCACAAGAAATACAATTATTAACTTTTTCTGACATCGGTCTGGAGGTAGAAAAAAGTTTCCCCAATGGGGTACTTAGCTTTAATGAAGACTTCGGATCTGAAATTTGAACTTGAAAATCTCAGGAGTTGGCAGACCGGCACTTGCAAACTGCTTTTGCTTCGGGCACCGCACTGCAAGAAAGACTGAAGAAAATGGCATCGGCTGCATCTTTTATACCCCTGGCGCACTGACGTCAGGGAGGAGAAGACAGCAACAGACGCCAGACCAAGACTTTGGAATTCAAGCAGACTGCGGGTAGCCTGCCAGCAGGATAACCCAATTGTAATGACCGCAACAGTGAAACACGATGAACATCTGAAAGTGTTGTGATCCTGCTCTGACGCACAAGAATTTCCTGCAGGATTCCCTTATGGGGATCAGGAGGTAGGCATCTTTTAGGTCTAGGGTCACTAGCCAGGCATTTTTTGTCACCATAGGCAGCAGCTCCTGCAAAGTTAGGATTTTGAATCTGGGGACCACCAGGGAGGTGTCCAGAATGGATAGATCCAGGATGGGGTGCCAAGTGCCCTCTTATCTGGGAACAAGGAATAGTCTGGAATAAAGGCCTTTGCCTGTTTGATCTGAGGGAACAGGTTCTACTGCCCGCTGGGATATGAGAGTTTGGACTTGTTTCAATGCCTCTGCCCACTGATTTGGAGGAAAGTCTGGGTACCCTCTTGGAATTGGGAGTTCGCTGAAAGAGAATTTGTATCCATGAAAAATGATCTTTTAGACCCATTGGTCCTTTGCTACAGAAAGCCAATTTTCTTTGAAGGAGAGTCTTCCTCCTAGCTTTTGGTGAGTGAAGGGAGGGAAGAGGGGTGAGTGGGAGTCATTGGGAGTTTTTGCCATAGAAGGGTGGCTTAGAACTCCCTGCCTTTGGGGAGGAAGTGGTCTACTATTTGCTTCACTGCTGGCCCTGAGATAGGGGCCTGGATGGTCTGACCCTGCGGGGCTTACCTTGGCCCTGTCTGTTAGGTGCAGGGAAGGACCAGTGCTTAAGAAGGAAAGTTCCTGCTAAACCTGAGAGGTTGAACCTGAAAGAATTCTTTTACTGTTTGCATAGATTTTGCTTTGTCTTCCATCTTTTTAAGCACCCCTTCTGCTTTTACTCCAAACAAGTGGTCCTTATCTAGGGGTGCATCAATTAGTTTAGACTTGACAATCTCAGGGAGAGGTTGTTCCTTCAGCCATGCACGTCTCCTAATAATACATTCTGACACTGCTGCCCTGCTAGAGGCTACTTGGGTGTCATATCCACAGTGTAATGAGTGTTTGGCCACTTGACAAGAGGAGTGCAGTAAATCTGCTAAGTCTTTTGAATTGGCACAGTCAGGATAGGTAGCAATCTTTTGTTTTAATAGTTCCAAAGTGTGTCATTGATATTTTAACATATGGAATTGACAGTTGAGTGCTCCGATAGCCAAGGTTGCAGAGGTGTATACTTTTTTACCCCATATGTGCAGAGCTCTGGAATCCTTGTCAGAAGGAATGGGATTCTTGGCAGAACTAATCTTAGCTCCTTTAGGTCCCTGTGTAATGACCTCTGGGTCTGCAGCAGGATTTCTGCACAGGTATTTGTGAGAATCCAGTACTCTGTAATACCGGTCAGGTTTACTGGAAGCAAGTGGGAGGGGTCAGGGGCTAAGCTAGATTTATGGAAAACATCATCCACCACTTCTAAAATAGGGGGGATGGCCAAGGGTCTGTGCTGAGGCAGGCCCAGAAACTCCAAGTCTTTTCTTAGACTGGGGGAAGTCCTGAGATTTCTATTGGAAATGTTCCCTGAGGGTGTGAAGGGTTTCCCCAAATGAAAAGTCCTCTGGAGGGGAGGCAGAAGGGATGGATTCCTATGCATCTGAATCCTCAAACAGTCACAGGTTGCTGTTCCTCTTCAAAATCTGAATAGTCAGATTCCTCAGAATCCTGTCCTGTCACAATTTCTGGAAAAGGGTGCTTTTTCCTTTTAGAAGTTGTGGCCTGACTATCCCGGGATAAGGGAGATGACATCCTTTGCCATTTTAAGCATTTGTGCTTGAGATGGTGGAGCAGAAGAAAGATGGTGGCTAGAAGCAGATTTTCTAGGAGTGGCCTGGCTTCTAGACCTGGGAGAATCCGTTTGTCTGACAGAAACGGTAGTCGGAGAAGACACCATTTAAGTGCAAAAGGTTTCCTCAGAAGCTGGTGCCTGTTGTGGCTCCGGACCCAACCGAGGCAGTCAAAGGCTCGGAAGATGAAGAAAATTTCAGCAGCATACTGGACTCTGACAAGGTCTTGGTAGAGGCCTGCGTAGATATCAAATCGGGCATCAGGAGCTGTGAAAGCACCTCACCGAATTACGGAGAACCGACGACCTGCTTATCGGTAGAGTCGTCGGAAGGCTTAGCCTTGTGTGGTGTCTATCTTTACCTCTGCATTTTTTTTCAGAATGTCCACAGATTGTTGGCTGACTGATGCCATTTCGGAACACGAAAATAGCTGTCTACAATAAGAGCTCTATGGCAAATAGTTCTCGCATTAAAGAGGGCACAGAACCAGCAACGGGGGACGTCGTGGTCTGGGCCTAAACAAGTGACGCAGTAAGAATGGAAGTCTCTGTGTGGGATCTGCTTTCCACACGCGAGACAACTGTTAACTTTTTCAGACATCGGTCAGTACAAGAAAAAAAGGGTCCCCAACGGGGTACTTAGCTTTAGACGTTTTCAGCTGAAGTTCAAACTCTGGTAGCAACCGACAGGCACTTGTGTGAACTGCTTCTGCTACGGGCTCCAGAGAAAGAAAGACTGATGTAATGATAACTGCTGCCTTGCTTTATAGCACTGATGACCTGACAGACTACAGGAGACTGTAGCTGACGCAGAAAAACACTGATTCTAGTGTTCGGGCCGGCCGAGGGCTACCACAGCAGGGATAACCCACAGGTGATGACTGCAACAGTGAAACATGAAGAGCATCTGATACACGTTTGTTTAATCTCTCCTGTTTGTTTCACAACACTCTGTGATTACTGAGAAAAGTAGGAGTGGGCAAAGAAAAAGGGAGACTTCGGCTGAGAGAGAACCGTTTCAACAACCAGCTTAATTACAGGGATTTGAAATGATATAGGATGATGGCTGCTGGTGTTGGGTCAAAACATACTAGAAGTAACCTGGAATTTTCCACGCATCAAGTCTGGCCAAAGGACACATGAGAATTGTAGTGGCCATGAAATCTAAAATCCTGACATAGTCCCTGCAGAAACTAGAGAGTCCGGTTGGAACATACCCAAAACTATTCCTTGTAGCATTCCATTTTGTCCAGAGGAAGAAAAGCCATCATGAAGGAAGTATCCAGAAGATATCCCAGAAATACCATCCTGAGGAATGGAGAAGATTTTTTCGAAGTCCACCTCAGTGATAAAGGTTTTCATCCTAAGTCAGAGATTCTTGATAGCTTGTACAATAATAAACAAATAATAAGGCAGTTTTCTGAATATGAAAAAAATATGAATGCCCTGTAACCTTCAATGTGCTATTACAGTAGGCAGGCACTTGGCAAATACTCTTGGAACAGCTGACGGACCAAAGGTTACAGCATAGAATTGAAAACAAACCAGAAAAACATAAAAAGCATCTGAAATATCTATGAATTGGAATGTGAAAAGCACTGTTTAAAACTTTTAGTTATGTACTTACCATAACGATAGATGTATGTGATCCATCTCGCCTACATTCATTACTGACGGGTTCGGAGCCGAGAATCGGCTCCGACTCAGCCACTATAACTAGCACGGAGTCTCTCATTGGCTGGGCTAACCCTGTATCCCAGGATGCATCAAGCCCAAACCCCCAGATCTTGTTTGCCCCAACATGATTCTCCCACATACACCAAACCACAAGGATAAATAAGTAAGTGGAGAGAAAAAATAATATCCTCATAGAAATCAGAATACAGGTTTTCCTCCAAGTCCAACAGATAGGGGGAAAGGAGGGCGGGTACGTAAGAATGTAGGCGAGATGGATCACATACATCTATTGTTATGGTAAGTACATAACTAAAAGATGTAATGTGATCCTATCTCGCCTACATTCATTACTGACGGGACAGCGTCCCTAGCACCTACATCCCGGGAGGCTCACTGGAAAACACTCCTGAGCACTGTGGAACCAAAGGAAGCCCGAGCTCTAGAGGCCACGTCCAGTTTGTAATGAGAAATAAAGGTATGTGGAGAAGTCCAAGTAGCCGCTGCACATCTCATCTATGGATAATCCAGCATGAAAGGCCACTGAAGTTGACATAGCCCTGGTAGAATGCGCCCTAACTGGAAAGGGAAGATCCTTATCTGCTAATGCATAAATAAATGAGATGCAGTCTCTAATCCACTTAGCTATGATCTGCCCATTCTATTGTCCGAAAAAGACACAAACAACTGATCTGATTCTCTCTCCTGGTGAGTCCTATTTAAATAAAACCTCAGTTGTCTATGCACATCCAACTGGTGCAATTTGTATTCTGCTTTGTTGGAGAACCTTGGGAAAGAGACCGGAAGCTCAATAGACTGGTGGAGACAAAGATCAGAAGAGACCTTAGGGAGAAAGGAAGGATCAAGTCGCAGCGATACTCTGTCCTTATGAAAAATTAAATAAGGAGGTTTAGCAGAAAGAGCTTGAAGCTCCGATACTCTTCTGGCTGAAATTATGGCTACCAAGAATGCAGTTTTCCATGACAGAAATTTCAATTCGCAGGAGGCTGCCGGCTCAAAGGGAGAGGACGTCAAAGCTCTGAGCACATCTAAATCCCATGGCAAAATGGGCTGCGAAACCAGAGGGCGCAGCAGCCAGGCTCCTTTCAGAAAGGCTTTACACAGCTTATGGCCCATAAGGGAAGGCTCATGTGCAACATGATATTTGGAGATTGCTGCCAACTGGACCTTTATGGTGGAAGCAGCCGAACCTTGTCTAAAGAGTGTAGCTAAGAAATCTAACACCGCGGATACCGGTGCTGTAAGGGGGTCCAGATCACGTTGCTGAGCCCAAATTGCAAATCTCTTCCATTTACTAGAGTATATTTTCCTAGTAGAAGACTTGTGGGAGGAAGACAGAATATGAACTACTTCCGGGGTAAAAATATGCTGTCTGACTAAGGTCGGAAGTGGAGGAGCCAAGCAGCGAGCTTGAGTGTTCGTAGGGATGGGTGGCGCTGTCTTGACTGATGAGTCAATAGGTCTGGAGCTGGGTCCAGAATCCAAGGGCCATCCACCGCATACTTCCGAAGGAAGGGGAACCAAACTTGACGGGGCCAGTGTGGTGCGATCAAAATCATTTTGCTTCCCAAGCAGGAGGCCTTCTGAATCACTCTGGGTAGCAGAGGGACTGGCGGGAAGGTGTAGAGCAGACCAGAGGGCCAATTGAGGACTAGAGCATCCCTGGGAGATTCCCCCTGTGGGGGGATCAGAGTGAAAAAAACTGCTGCACTTTGCATTCCGGGGACTGGCAAAGAGGTCGCAGCAGGGAAGACCCCACTTGGAGAAGATCTGCGCAGCCAGTCGTTCAGGGACTACTCGTGAGGCATCAGAATAGCTCTGCTCAGCCTGTCTGCTATCACACTGGACTTCCCCGGAATGTGCGTTGCCACTAGAAAGCGCTGGGAAGCAATCGCCCAATTCCACACTCTCATGGCCTCTCTGCAAAGGGGGTATTGACTTGGTTCCTCCCTGCTTGTTCAGATACCAGACAACAGACATATTGTCGGAAAGAATCTCAATAGTTCCCTTGGGAAGAGAGCTGTAAAGTGCCTGCAACGCTAGAAGCACCGCTCTCATCTCTAGAACATTGATATGCAAGTGAACCTCATGGTCTTGCCACGTACCTTGGACCGTCTCGCCCAGATAATGCCCCCCCACCCTATCTGGGAGGCATCCATGATTACTGTGGCAATAGGGGACGGGGGGCTCAAGGGTCTCCCTTGGTCCAGATTGGAGGAGAGAAGCCACCAATGCAGATCTTGCCGGCATCTCTCCGTGATGAGGATCGGATGGGACAAGGGGCGTTCCTGATATGACCACTGCACTGAAAGGAGCCACTGAAGTATTCACATGTGTAACCTGGCCAGCGGAACTAGAGAATGGTAGCCGCCATTGATCCAAACAACTGAAGAACTCTCCTGGCTTGGGCTTTTCTGCGGGGTAGTAAAGCCAGGACTTGGGCCTGTAACACTTTTATTCTCTCTGTTGGCAGAAAGGCTCTCATCCCTACAGAGTCTAGCTCTGCGCTGATAAAGGTAACACGTTGTGATGGCAGCAATACAGACTTTGCCCAATCGAATGAAATCCCTAGAAGATGGCCCAATTTGACAGTAGCTCTCGTGGCTTGAACAAGTAGATGCCTGGTGGGGGCGGTGAGGAGCCAGTCGTCTAGATAAGGAAACACCTGGAATCCTAGACGTCTCAGATGAGCTGTCACCACTGCCAGACACTTGGTGAGCACCCTGGGGGCTGTGGTGAGACCAAAGGGCAGGGCCTGAAATTGAAAATGACTGGCTCCCAGCCAGAAGTGTAAATGATTCCTGGAAGCCTTGTTTATCTTGATGTGATAATAGGCATCCTTGAGGTCGAAGGAGCACATCCACACTCCTTTTTCCAGCAATGGGAAAAATGGATTGCAAAGTGACCATTCGGAACTTGGACTTCTTTACAAAGCGGTTTAGACAGCTGAGATCCAGAATGGGTCCCAAGTCCCCTGTTCTTTTTAGTAAGTTCCTAATCCAATCTGGTCTGCGGGGACTGGTTGGAGGACTCCTTTTTCTAGCAGCTTTGAAACCTCTATTGCTGCCTGATCCCGTTGACTGGGTGGAACGTCCGGGATTTTCCTTGACAGGGGGGGGGGGGAACGGGGACGAAAAAGGGGAATGGTGTAACCTCCGGTGATGATACGAAGCACCCATCGATCCTGAGTGATAGACTCCCAGGCCTGAAGATGCTCCGAAAAACGACCCCCGACTGGCTCTGGAGACGCACAGTCGGGTAATCCCTCAGGACGTTGGTAGGAGGAACCACAAAAGGAATTGCGGTCTCCTGTATTGCGGTGGCCTCCACCGCCTCTAGGGCGATGTCTTCCATTAAAATTCCCCCCTCCTCTGCCCCTGGAGGGGGGGGGGCACTTTGATGGGCAGGGGAAGACTTTTGAGATTTTCTGAACCACATTTTCCCTCCCCTCTGATCCTTGGGATAAGGCCTAGAGGGAAGTGAAAAACTGGCCCCAACGGCAGACAAAGTCTTAACCTCCTGCTCACATCTAGTAAGGGTGTCTTTCACTTTGGGTCCAAAAAGGGAGGACCCATCGAATGGAGCATCCGTGAAAGAAGACTTGAAAGCCTCTGCAAAATGACACAAGCGCATCCAAGCTTGCCTCCTAAGGGCTACGCCCGAACTCGCTGCTCTACCCACCCCTTCGGCTGCATAAGATATGAGCCTCATGGACGAGTTGACGATGGAAGAAAGGGTAGACAGCTGGGCGTTAACAGACTGGGCCAACGCCTCAGGCAGATTACCCGACAGGTTATCTCCCAACTCCTTTATGAGATCCCTTTGGAGCAGTGTAAAATGACACAAGTAATTCAGCGACTGCAAGGTAAAGGTCGCTGAAGACAGGGTACGCTTCCCATACCTATCCATACTCCTAGACTCCTTATTAGGAGGATGGATGGAGGTAGAAGCCTCCGCCACGTCCTGCTGGGTGGCGGACGCCACCACCATGGCATCCACAGGTACTCCCTTGGTCAGAAATTCTTTTCCAGGCAGTGCAGATAAAACTTATTGGGGCGGCTAGGAAATGGCTCCACAGAGTCAGGGTGTTCCCACACCCTTCGACAAATAAGATCCAATAATTCATCAAAGGGTGGAGACACCCAGGAGGCGGAAGGCTGGGCTGCGAAGGCCTTGAGGAAGACAGACTCCTCAGAAGGGTTTTTGGAAGGCCAGTCGCCCCACTGTCTCAAGATCTCCAGGATATCAGAGAACGAGACATCATCCGAGGATGACTTCAGGGACCCTTCTGCATCACCGAGGTCGGTGTCCGAGGTGACAGACTCATCTGGGGAGTCTACGTGCTTCCTCTTACACAACTTCTTCCTGGGAGGCTCTTCAGGGACAGACTCTGAAGGGCCCTCAGAAAGTAGGGGACCACACATGGAGGTATCCTTAGGCCCGGGAGCCCCGCTGTCCAGAGATAGGGGGTCACCAGAAGCTCTAGTCGCAGCGTCTAGGGAAGGAGTTGCTGATTCAGGTGAAGTCACGATGGACTTGGCCAGCGCGCTCCTCATAGCCTCGAAGGCAGGTCCACCAGAATCGGACGAAAGACCCGCCTCAGAGACCATGACCGGAGTCGGGGTACCCCTAGCCAAAGCACCAAGGGGGAGACTCGGAGCCGCAGTCTGAAGCCCCGATGTATCCCCCTCGGGTCCAACTGAGGACACCAGAGTACCGAAACCTGTAGACGGAATGGAAAAGGTTGGAGCCGATGTCGGATCTGAAAGACTCGCGGGAGGTTTCGGAGCCGACCCAGGGACTTCACTTGATTTGGCAGACTCCAGCTCAGACGACACCGAGGTTGTCGGAGGAGGAAGAAACGGAACCGATATAGTAGCTGGCTCCGGAGCCGATTGGGCTGGAGCCAAAAATAATTTAGTTAGCACTGGCGACTGGAGGAGCCTCTGGACCACCCTATCGACATCCGAATCAGAGAGCCTGGAGGACTTGGAGGAGACAGACGGGGGCCGAGAAACCTTCTCAGTTGGAGCCGAGATAAAGGTAGGAGAACGGCTCCGAATCGGCTCCAAAAGGATCGGAGTCGAAGTAGGCTCGAGAACTACCGCAACCTCCTTTGGCGCCGAGGACCGTAGAGTGGAAGAAGCCGACCCCGCAATAGACAATACTTCCTGCGGCTCCAAGGCCAGTGGAGCCGAGGAAGGAGACATAGCCTTGGATGGAGCTTCCTGCGGCTCCGAGACCAGTGGAGCCGAGGAAGGAGTAGTAGTCTTAGATCTTTTCTCCGGAGGCTCCGAAGAAGTAGATGGAGCCGGAGACTTCATTTTTGATTTTGATCTGGGTTTCTCAGAGGGAGGAGAGGATGCCAAAGTTTCCTCAAAGGAGGGTTTAATCAAACCCTTGAGGATAAGTTTATTTTTTCTCTCCTGTAACACCCTGGCAGAGAAAGCATGACACACACTGCAGGATTCCTGCAAGTGTATGGCACCGAGACAATATACACAGTTGGCGTGTCCGTCAGTTAGCGACATTTTGTAAGCACATTTAGCGCATTTCTTAAAGCCAGATGGCTTATGTTCTTTAGGTTCCTTGCCCAACATAAGGAACAATCGACAAGCAGCAAAAATATTCAAAAAAGACAATCACAAGCACACTCGCAACACAAGGTAGGGAGGGGAGGGGGCTCTAACTTAAATGCCCGTACCACAACCACTCAAGATAGGGCAAAGGCCCTCTAACTCAAATGGGCCTAGCCCACCAAACAGAAGGATTACCAACCACAAACACAATCAGACACAACCAAGGATACAATAGACAACGTAGCTATTAGAATAGCTTTTGATATAATAATACTCGAAGTTCTATAATTGAAAAGACAAAGAAAAGGGTACTTGGCTACAGCCAAGTCAAGACCATGTTGTTACTCTAGGAGCGGCAAACGAGATCTGGGGGTTTGGGTGCGATGCATCCTGGGATACAGGGTTAGCCCAGCCAATGAGAGACTTTGTGCTAGTTATAGTGGCCGAGTCGGAGCCGATTCTCGGCTCCGAACCCATCAGTAATGAATGTAGGGGAAATAGGATCACATTACATCTGGAGTTAATTAGAAAACTGAGAGGGTGAATGCAAGGCAATGATGATTTGTAGACAGAATTTTTTTTTTTTTTTTTGTGTGAATGTTTGGAAAAGAAAGGTCTAGGGCAGGTCTCCAGGAACTTTTTTTTTCTGGCACCATAAAGATTCTTGAATAAAATCCTTGCCCTATTTAATCTTGGGGAACAGGCTGATCTATGATAAAAGGAAGCAGGCACATTTGATTAGATGGATGAAAAGGACTACCCTTGAAAAGGTGGGAAATCTCCACTGCCAGTTGTAACCTTTCTGAATGATTCTCATAACCTAAGTGTCTGAAGTTATCTAGTACCACAGGGAGAACTGAAACCCTAAACTTTTATTACGCTTTACCGGACTGCCAGAGGGGGGAGGGGTGAAACAAGAAGAGGCATGTAAGTCAGTTTTCTTAGACTGACCTTTATTTTGGGAGGACCCTCCCTTCTTTTTTGAACCTCCCTGCCATTGCCTTCTGAAATTTTGCTTGCCTGTGCCATGCTGGGATTGTTTCTTATAAATGGAACCTGAAATGGAAGGAAAGCCGATTCCGTATTTTGGCATATAGCATAACCTCCGAATTGCATTTCTCCTTTCGTCAAATCTTTTAAGGACCTCAGTAGAGGACGGGCCAAGCACCTCTTAATCAAGGGAAGCATTCTGGATCTCATCTTTGACATCCTCTGGTAAATTCTGAGGATGTAGCCATGCAAATCTTATCACTCACCTCTAGAAACAGCATCATCAACCTTGTAAGAATGTTTTAGAGAACATTTGGTGACGTACGACAAAGCGGATATTAAAGAATTCAGAGATGTGCTGAAAAAGGGAGGTCGTCAATTTACCTTCTCATATTATCAACGAAAGCCGCAGAAATTCAGATGAGAGTATTACAAATCACTATTCTAAAGGGCTAAATAAACTTTCTTTCCACACCTATCAAATGCTTTCCCACATTTGTCAGAAGGAAAATAGTTTACTGTCATAAAATGCTTGGCATAAGAATCTTGTCCAAAGAAATCACCGCAGAGGTTGATCTAGAATTTGAAAAAAAAAAAATGTATGGGTCTGTGAAAACTTATATAATTTATCAGACTTTCTTGGGGAAGGTGGCTGACTGCCAGGAAAGCATCCTCCAAGGCTGTAAAACCAGGAAGAACAGCTACTGGTTGAGGAAAAACAGACCATAATACAATACAATCCAAATAACCGAACTAAAACTAAACTGAAGAAACTTACTAATGAAAAATAAACTTCTGTGGATAGGAAGAAAAGTCACACTGAGTCCGAACTGTAGTTTAGCGCTTTCGTCCTTTTATTGGTATAAAGAACTTTGGATAGGAAGAAAAGTCACACTGAGTCCAAACTGTAGTTTAGCGCTTTCGTCCTTTTATTGGTATAAAGAACTTCATCAGTTCTGATGAAGTTCTTTATACCAATAAAAGGTCGAAAGCGCTAAACTACAGTAAGGACTCAGTGTGACTTTTCCTCCTATCCACATAATACAATATATTTGCTGGGATTCAGGATTTTTGTTTTGTTTGCACTGAAATAATTAATTTCAGTCTGGCAAAGTTATGAAAAAAATAACCTCTCCAGGTTAGGAATATGAAGGAAAACAGTCAGATTCCCCATTCTGTGGAGTAAGAATATGAAATAATTCCTGTCCCCCAGACTGAGAATCAGAGAGCAGCAAATATTTTCCTTATTAAATAAAGGGAAACCCTATATGTAAACACCAAAATGCTTTAAATAAACATTCAAGCAAACCCCAGCCAATCCTTTCAGTCTGCCCTAAGTGATGCAAGTGAAATGTTATTGCCTTTCGCGAGTGATCCCTAGAAGAAAGCACCCCAAAAAGCAGTCAAGCTCATTGCAGTAGCTTTGCGAAGGAACATCTGCTCCTTCCTTCAATGTTGAAGAGTGGTTTCCCCTTGCCCAAGAGGACAGTCAAATAGCCAGAGGACATGCTTGCTCTCGGACCTTACCAGCTTTCAGAGGAGCAGAAGCATCAAAGAGACAGAGAAACTGATGAGCGCTCCAAAGAATACATTATGGCCACAACAGAGTCACTAAATGGAAAGCAGAGGTAAGAGGATGCTGGTGTTGAAGACTAAAGCCACCAGAACAACCTCCCTCCTCTTCAGTTCTGATGCAAACATTTTTAGTGACAGTCAACACAAACTCTAGCAACAAATTTTCACAGAAAGGATACACATTTACTCACAAAAATTGTTAAAATAGAATACTGACCCTCAAAGGGTACCTCATCTGCCCAGCCATGAAGTGCTTGCTGACTGATCACCTAAAGCTTGCAGGGAAGAACATACTTCAGCAAGTATGTTCTAAAGCTTTGATGCCCTACCCACTGAATTTATACCACTTTCCTCAAGCTGTTCAGTGGTTGTGGCTTATAAAAGGTGCCCTAAAATTTTGGAAGCTGTCCAGTTATCCAGTCCTTGGCAGGATATGCCCCATATAGCTTTGGCTACTGCAGCAGTAATGTTCTCTGCGTTATATCTCCGTACTCAGTTTTTAAGATCACAAGGACTCTGACAGACATGGTAAAGTTTGGCATAAATATAATATTAATGAATAAGCCTGTATAATTCTAGTATCTAAAATATGTGACAAACCAGATACCAGAATCCAGTATAAACAGCCGTCAATACTGTTAAAACATTAAATGAAAATAACTTGTGCAATACTAAAATATAAAATGCATAGCTATAAAAAGCATCTGTTGTCAACAATATACATTAAAACAAGGTATTTTACGTGGGTAATGTTTCATAATCCATTCCAAGCAGTCTTCAGCAATCTTCTTTGGTTTTTTGGATAATACTTCATATTTCAAGTTGTGTCGATTAAAACTCATGCTAAACCTAAAAGAAAAAAAAGTAAAGGTTAAACCAACAAAATTTAAGCACAAAAGCAAAAAAAAAAACACTGAGACTGTCATCAAAATAGGATGTAGTGAGCCACCCACTGTTGTGATGGCAGTGTAAATTAAAGTTATGCAATTATCACACTGCTAGATCCATGCTGCTTTCTTCACACCAGTTAACAGATCTTATCGAATAAGAGGCCAGCTACTTAGACTGTTTCTCCAAGGCTCAAGCTTCTCCCATCTCCAACAAAGCACTATCAACCAATCTGCCCTTAAGATATAGTTTGCCTTCTAAATATATTACCAACTACGATACGAGCAAAATACTACTTACTGGACAAAGGACTAACTATATACAGTAGCCAGACATGTTTGCAACCAAAAAGGCTCTAGGAAGGTGCATGGTCCAGTAGAAGCAACAAGAGTGGCAATTTGAAAGGGCATGGAGGGTGGGGCACTTGAGATGAATGGAAAACATGGATCTATCGTTATGTAAATATATAACTTTTGTATCCAGTATTATTTTCCATCTTTCGGAACACGTGACAGAATCCCAGCTAGAAAATCCGTGTGTGGAACTAAGAAACAACAGTCTGGAGGAATGGCAGAGCCAAAATTGCAGCTCTAGATCTTGATTCCAAGGTAAGTTTGTAATGAGAAACAAATGTATGTACTGTGTACCATGCACCTGTTGCACAAATATCTATAAAGCTTTGTGGTTCATGTTTCCAATGCTTCTTAGCTAATTCAACAATACTGTAGTGTTTGCACTCTCTATATGGATCAAGTAATTCTTCATGAGCAAATGCCACCTCAAGCAATTAAGCATCTATAGCTGTAATAAAATCATTGTCATTTTGAGTAACTGACTGCAGCCCTATTTAAAAATTGTTTGTCTCAAGACAAACTCAGACATTTCAAAAGGGAGAAAAACAGTCTACAAAACCCTGCATTCACAGACAAGCCAAACTATGCTCCATCCTGAAGACTATTATCTAGTCTATAGGCACTGATGATGAAAGTCTAGACAAACTGCAATGCCACAGATGTCAAGTAAAGGATACACTTAGCCATTTCAATTTCATTTAAAATGCTTAAAAGGCCTAATCAATGAACAAATGTAATAAACAACACAAATGTTAAAGCAAAACAATCACAGCAGCATAAGCAAAATCACCAAACAGTGAAGCAAAATGTGATTATAATATAACAGTACATAGATATTTCTAGGACTCGTATTAATCCCTCCTGAAAAGATTATGACAAAATCTCCTCAGACAGCCATGGACTCACTAATCACAGAAACTACTTGATTTCACAAAATTGTGGTCAAATAGACAAAGTAACATCTGACACGCATTTCAAGCCTGGTTCTGGAAACCAGTAGATGGACCCTTACCTGATGACAACAGACAGTGAACAGAAGCACAGGACCAACTACCTGGAACCCAGACCACACAGATATATATATATGTGAATAATAAGATCTTTAAAATATATCTTATTATAACGTCTTAAGCTTGAGATAGCTCTGGTTGCCTGATTTTTTGCACTGATATCAAGGTTTTTCCATATTTATTGTAGCAAAACATATAACTTTCAACTGTCATGACAGATGGTATTCTTTTGACACTTTACTTTTCTAACAATCCCAGTTGAAAGCAATGGGATTTCATATTTACTTTGTTTTATGCGCAAGTAAGGTACTAAACTAAGCAACACAACACAATGCAATAACATGTCTTCCTTACGTAAATGCTTGGGTTATCTGGATGAAAATACTCTGCTAGACTTATTCTGAGCAATGAGATAAGTAAAGAAGAGTATGAATCTTGAGTTGAGTATTCAGGATAATTAGACATGGTTGACACATTAACATACGGATTTCTGAATGTAAGCAACACATTAAACTGATACCCTGAAGATACACACACAATGTGATCAAAAAATCCTCGGCACCAGCTTACAAATGCAACCAAAAGCAGTATGGCATATTCCAAAATATAACCTACTTGAGAGATCTGGAGTTTCCCCTACAGAACAGCCAGAACAATACATTCAGAACATTTCCCTCCGAATGATCAAGTGCTGTAAACAGAACTAAGTGAATTAAAGGGTCTGATACTATAATGGACAAGGAAATACTAAACATTCAGTACCTGGATTTATACCTGAGCTGGCTCCTTAACATTTGGGCTGGGTTCTAAATGCAAAGCAAACTTGACACACACATGTATTATACCTAGCCAGAGACTGATATATGTTTATATACTATCACAGTTTTAACAGATTCCAACTTGATACACTTGGAATGTTCACCCTGCTTACTCATTAAATCTCCATATATGGGAAACCCTAATGACAAGTTCAAAACACTGAAGAAACTGCATAGTTTTCATAATTCAAAAGAATATATGCCAACCCCTTTATTATACTATGTCAAAGACTTGTTTAAATCTTGTGATATTACAACAGTTCTCTAAACTGTACAACATTTAAACTGAAATGTAGCCAACAAGACATCACAATGATTTTACAAATGGGCATTAACATTCTATATAGTGCACTACATATTTACATAAACTTGCTAACACAAATGTGCACCACTGCAACCTTCTAAATGACCTAAATGGCTACCCACTTATAGTCTATAGACCTTACTATATAAAATTATAAATGAAGGCTGCTGATGCCCTCAAAGAAGAAAACTGAAAACAGTCCCAGCCTCTAGAAATTCCCAGGACTTATTACTCAACTGTACAAATTTAAAAAAGTGACTGGTGCAAATGCCTTCACACGAATTGGCTCTGCTCTCTGGAATAAACTATACTCTTATCAAGTTTAAAGAAATCCCTTTCTGAAACCTCTTCAAGGAAGTTGCTTATAAATGCATTTGAAACAATGGATAAACTCTTTCAAAGGATTAAAGCCCCAACAATGCTTACAGTCAAAACTGTTTTCCTTTGCCATTTAAATCTTTTAATCCTGTATTCTCCTGCTCTCCAGGCCTATCTCTGTAATAACCTATTTTTTCTTTTTTTACACTTCCATTTGAACCCCCCCCCCCAAGGAAATTCAGTTTTAAATCTTTAAGAATCAATTTCATGCAGCCAAACTGTAAAGCAACCCATGTAAACTGATAAAACCTAATGTAAACCTGCCATTTCATTAGAAATGTACAAGGACAGTATAACATTGTACTTTAGAAAAATGAAAGTTATGTGCTTATCATAATGCTAGATCCATTCATTCATATCCATATGATACAACTTGTGGGTCCCACAAGATGCCAGTCAGATCCAACTCGGCAACATTAGTGCTCCAACCTCGAATGCCTTCAAACTTTTCCTTCTCATCTTGCAGTAAGACCTAGGAATATCACACCCACATTGTATCTATGTATAAAGACATGCAATTACAACAACTTGTGTATAAAGCGGAAATTTGATGTTTTTCATGTCCTTCAAATACAAGAAACACAAGGAAGAGGGCTGGAGAAAGGGTTGTCAAATCAGATGGTCATGAATGAAATGATCTAGCATTATGTTACGTACACAACTTTTGTATCCTATTCACTTAGTCTGCTCTGTCTGACATGTGGGTCAGAATCCCTAACTTTCTGAACTCCAAAGGTGGCATCATAGCTACAGAAATGGAATTCAACGTGTATTGTTTAATGAACGTGTGCATGAAGGACCAGATATCACATACTGATGAATACCTAAGAAAGTACAGTTTTGTACCTACCATAAATGTAGATGTTCGAGTGTAGACATTGCTGCAGTCATTACACTTGGGTTATCCTGCCGTCAGGCAGTTCCCCAGCCGGCCTGAGTTCCAAAGTCTTGGTCCGGTGTCGGTTGCTGTCGCCTCCTCCCTGACGTCAGTGTGACAGGGGTATATAAGATGAAGCCAACGCCATTTTCTTCAGTTTTTCTTGCCCCAGATGTCAGGAGCCCCCAAATAGGTAGGCAATTCAAATTGCTAATAAAACATACATAAGAAATCCAAACATACTTTCAGCTACCAGCAAATACTCCCCATAGGTAGTAAAAGGTAGAGGAACTAGGAACGTACTAGTCAGTAAGAGGGGAAGGAGGGAGGGTAACCTGGACTGCAGCAGTGTCTACACTCGAACATCTACATTTATGGTAGGTACAAAACTGTACTATGTTCATCGTGTTACACTGCTGCAGTCATTACACTTGGGTAGAATCCCAAAGCTGAGGTAGGGTGGTTGGTTCTATAAGGCATTAGGGGTGGCTATAAGGCCCTGCAGCACTGCAGAGGCGAAGCCAGCTCTGGATTTAGAGTATAGAGGCAGATGGTAATGCTTGGTGAAGGTATGCACAGAACTCCATGTTGCTGCTTCCAAAATATCCTTGGTAGGTACTCCTCTGAGGTAGGCAGTTGTAGTGGCTGTTGCCCTGGTGGAGTGAGATCTAATGCTGTTAGGCACAGGTTTTCCATGGTGCGTATAGCAGAAACGTATGCAATGTCCTATCCATTTAGAAATAGTCTGTTTTGAAATAGCTTTTCCCTGTGCTGCTGCAGCATATGCTACCAATAATTGCTCAGATTTTCTGAAAGCTTTGGTTTTGTCCAAGTAAAAGCGTAACTGCCTGTGAATGTCCAATGAATGCAGTAGTCTTTCCCCTTTATTCTGTGGTTTTGGATAAAAAGTAGGCAAGTGAATGGTTTGGTTTAGAGACACACTTGAAACCACCTTAGGCATAAACGTAGGGTTAAGTTCTTAAGGACACCCTGTCCTGGTGGAAAATGAGGAAAGGTTCCACTGCCATTAGTGCCTGTAATTCTGAAACTCTATTGCAGAAGTTATTGCCAGGAGCAGAGCAGTTTGCCAAGAAATGTATTTTAATTCTGCCATGCTAGCTGGTTCAAAAGGAGGTAAAGTTAATTTTTCCAAAACAAAGTTGAGGTCCCAAGTTGGAGTAGGTGCTCTACGGGGCGGTCTTATGTTTTTAGCCCGTCTGAGGTACTGTTTTAGCAAAGGATTAGAGAAAATTGGTGGATCCGTGTTGTAATGTGCAGAGATGGCAGAGGCATGGATCTTGATGGATGAAAAGGAGAGGCCTTTGTCCAGCATCAGTCAAATATTGTAGTATCGGAGGAATGTTTGGCACAAGAGGATCAAGGCTGTGAGCCTGGTTCCAGGCACAGAATCTCTTCCATTTATCAGAGTAGGCTTTCCTTGTACTAGGCCTTCTGGCCTCCAGAATGACATCCATAACTGCTTTGAAGAGAGGCATTGCTTGCATGGCTAGGGAATCTTCCATGCAGCTAGGTTTAGTGTCTTTAGCTAGCTGTGGAGTAACTGATTGTTGTGTTGAGACAGCAGATGTGGTTGAGGCAAAATCCAGGGTGGTCCTTGTGCTAAGTTTTTTAAGATTGGGTACCATGGCTGGCGTGGCCAGTCTGGTGCAATCAGGATCATTTTTGGCTCTTCTTGCCTGGCTTTTAGGAGTACCTTTGGGAGAAGAGGCAGTGGTGGAAAAGCATATACTTGTAGGTTTGTCCAGCTGAATGAGAGGGCATCCACTTTCCGTGCATGCAGATGGTAACTCCTTGTGTAGAATTTCTTTAGCTGGCAATTCATTGGGGAGGCAAACAGATCTATGTCCGGGCTCCACCATTTCTTTGTTATCATTCTGAATATTTGAGGATTCAATTCCCATTTGTGGGGATCCATGATATTTCTGCTCAAGTCGTCTGCCAGTGTGTTTTTCTCTCCTGGCAGGAATTGTGCTTGTAGATGAACTTGATAGTTTATAGCTGTGTTCCACAAGGTCATGGCTTGTCTGCAGAGGGGGTAGGAGTGAGTGCCCCCTTGCTTATGTACCACATAACTGTGGTGTTGTCTGTCTTTAGTAGTAGTTGTCCTGGATGCAACAGGTCCTTGAAAGCTATAAGGGCATTTTGTACAGCTAGCATCTCTTTTTGACTGATGTGAAGATGCCTTTGTTCTACGGTCCACTTGCCTTTAATACATTTTCCTGCCATGTGTGCTCCCCAGGCGTAATCCAACGCATCTGTTGTCAGTGTTTGCCTGGCTGTGGGTTGAGTGAAAGGCTGTCCCTTGTTGAGGTGACAAGCTTGAGCCCACCATCAAAACTCCTGTTGAAGGCAAGGTATTAGTGGTATAACTGTTACCAAACTTTGACAGAGTTGAGACCATACATTCTTTAGGTACCATTGTAGCTTCCTCATATGCAGTCTGGCATATGGAATTAGTAGCATGCAAGATGCCATGAAACCCAAGGCCTGCAGAATTTTTCTTGCAGGGAGTTGGGTCTTTGTTGCCATCAATTGAAAGTATTGTGTCAGTTGTCCTTGCTTGTCTGGCGTGAGAAAAGCCATCTGGGCCGTTGTGTTCAAGCTGGCACCCAGGAATATTATCTCTTGTGAGGGCACTAGTTTTGATTTCTTTTCGTTTACTGTGTACCCCAGGCAACTTCACTTTTTTACAAACGCCAGATGCTGTAGAAGAATGTTCTTGCTCTCTGCTTGAATCAGGCAGTCGTTCAGGTATGGGTAAATTTGAATTCCTTTCTGTCTGCAAAATGCAATTACTTGTGCCAGGCACTTTGTGAAGACCCTGGACGCAGTAGATAATCCAAAGGGCAGTGCAGAGAATTGATGGTGCATTGGACCAGCTAAGAACCTGAGGTATCTTCTGCAGTTTTGTCTGACAGGGACATGCAGGTATGCCTCCTTGAAGTTCAAAGTCACGAGCCAAGCTTGCTTGCCCAGCATTGGAAGAAGTTGCTGTAATGTCAACATTTTGAATTTCGGAATATCCAGGTAAGTGTTTAGAGAAGAAAGATCCAGAATGGGCATCCAGGCTTTGTCTTTTCTGGGAACCAGAAAGAGTCTTGAGTAAAATCCTTGCCCTTGTTCCTGTGGTGGTAACTTTTGAATAGCTCCCATGTTCATGAGTGCCATAATTTGTTTTTGGGCCTCTGCACATTGATTTAGTGGCAGATTTGGCATTCCTTTTAATCTTGGCAGAGTGTGAAAGTGGAACTTGTAACCTTTTGAATTTGTCTTGGGTGATCATATGCCAATTGTGATAAAAAAGTGCCAGTTTTCCTCCCAAAGGGGCTGCCAAGAGTGAGTTGTTTGGCAGCTGGAGTGGGAAGTCATTGGGGCTGTTTTTTATATGGTTTGTGCCTGTCTTCCCCTTCTTTCTGGCCTGATGTACCCCCATTGTCGAGGCATGTAAGGACCTTGTGGTTGACCTCTACCTCTTGGCCATCTGTATCTGCCCCTTTGAGGTCTGTCATTAACTGGAAAGGACCAATTCTTTGTTGGCCAGTTTCTACTAAATCGAGGAGGCTGAACCTGTAAGAAATCCTTCACTGTTTGCATAGATTTTGTCTTATCCTCCATTTTCTTTAATACCTCTTCTGCCTTAACTCCAAATAAAACATCCTGCTGTAAATGTGCATCCAGTAATTTAGCTTTAACATGATCTGGTAACGTATGTTCTTTTAACCATGCATGTCTTCTAATGACAGAGCCTGTAACTGCTGCTCTGCATGAGGCCTCAAGAATCAAAACCACATTGCAAAGTATGCTTTCCCACTTGTTCAGCGGCATGCAATAAAATCCTGTATTTCTTTAAAATTAGGAGGATCTATATCTGGAAGCATTTTTTGTTTCAACTAAGACATCAAAAAATTGTTGATATTTTAGCATGTGAAACTGGCAATTTAAGGCTCTCATTGCTAAAGTTGCAGACGTATATACTTTCTTTCCCCATCTGTCTAGTGCTCTGGAATCTCTGTCAGAGGGAACTGGGTTCTTTGCTGATGAGGCCTTAACCCCTTTGGGTCCCCTGAGAAATAGTTTCAGGATCAGCAACACGGCTATTATACAGAAATTTGGGTGAGTCAGGGACTCTGTAATATTTGTCTGGTTTAAGTGGAGCTGGAGGTAAGGAATCAGGATTTAAGCTGGATTCAGTGTACACATCATCAACAATATCTAGCACTAGCGGAATAGCCAGGGGTCTGTGTTGAGGTAATAATAGGAAGTCTCTAAGCCTTTTCTTGGTTTCTGAATAATCCTGGCCTTCCCAATGGAAATGCTCCCTCATGGTATGCAAGGTTCCCCAAAGGAGTAGTCCTCAGGCGGAGAGGCTGATGGAATAGATTCCTCAGCATCAGAATCCTCATAAGGGGGTAAAGAATATCCCAGGTCTGAGGATGAATCTGAGGAAATTGAACCCTGGTCGGATGAATCATAATCTGCATCCTGTCTAGGCCTTTTATAAGGTGGGGGATGAGAACCCCTTATCAGAGTGATTAGGTCTTCGGCTGTTTTGAGCATTTCGAGAAAACAACGTAAAATAAATGTGTAAAATCACCAAATTCGAAAAAAGCAGATCTCGGGTCCACAGCTCGAACAGGAAAAAATGTTGTTAAAATTGGAATCTTCCAACTACAGTCACACTCCTGTTTCAAAAAGAAACTCCGTTGTCCATAAATAACTCAGGTTTATTATTCAGGTTTATTATAAAACACAGAACACTCCATAGACATAGGTTTTAGTGGTTAAGCGCTTTCATCTGATCTCTCAGATTTCATCAGAACCACCATTAACACTTGGCACACCCCTTTTATACTTAGTTTGGCGCCAAAAAACAGTTAATTAACAATATGTCTTAAAAACATTTTATAAAACAAATATTTAAAAAAGTTTAAAAAAGTTTACTTCAATTCCCAATCAATGCATCTAGCAACTGGGACATACGCCCTAAATACCAGTACATGCAAACATTTGTGTATTGTAATAAAACCAATTCATATTCATATAATGTATATCTCCATCCTATTTATTATTTATTATTAAAAAGGACATATAATAGTACTGTAATCCTAATAATTGTATAAATAATGGTATAAAAATAATAATATAAATAATAATAATACTATAAATATCATTCCCGGTCCAAAACTAAAAAAGGTTTGATACTAATAAAATCGTTTAGACCGGGAGATCTGTGTTTTATAATAAACCCGAGTTATTTATGGACAACGGAGTTTCTTTTTGAAACAGGAGTGTGACTGTAGTTGGAAGATTCCAATTTTAACAACATTTTTTCCTGTTCGAGGTGTGGACCCGAGATCTGCTTTTTTCGAATTTAATGTTTTGAGCATTTGTTTCTTAGGCATGGAGGCCTGTCCTGGAGAATGCTGTACTTGTTTCTTCGTTTTTAAAAGGAGGCTTTGACTTAGAAGAGGGTTTAATGCTTAGCTGAGTAGGTGTGAAGACACCCTCTGAAGCCGCGGGTAGCTCAGGTACTCCGGATCCCTCGGCAGGATCGGTTTCGGTCTGCTGAAAAGCTAGTGCGTCCGAAGGCCCAGCCATCTCCACGTGGGGGTCAGGGACGGCCTGTGGTTCTGCAGAAGCAGTCATCAGGGGCTGCGAAGGCACCTCACTGAAAACCGGAGAACTGGTGACTGGCTTAGAAGAGGCTTCGTCGTCAGTTTTGGGCCTCAGATGCCTGTCCTTGTCTTTGTGCTTTTTATGAATACCGGTCGTTGGAAGTTCCGACGGCATGGTATAATTAAAATTTCTGCCAAAGTAATAGGCAAAATCAAACCAACGTTTAATAGTGCGCTTATTAAACGTAGCACAAAAGCGACAACCAGTAACGTTGTGGTCTGGGCCTAGGCATGGGATACAATAAGAATGGAAATCCTTATGAGGTATTTGCTTCCCACAAGAAATACAGTTAACTTTTACTGACATCGGTCTGAGGCAAGAAAAAGTTTTCCCAACGGGGTACTTAACTTTGTAGAAGACTTCAGTTCTGGATTCGGAATGAAAATTTCAGGAGTAGGCCGACCGGCACTTGCGAACTGCTTTTGCTTCGGGCACCGCGCGGCAAGAAAGACTGAAGAAAATGGCGTCGGCTGCATCTTATATACCCCTGTCGCACTGACGTCAGGGAAGAGGAGACAGCAACCGATGCCGGACCAAGACTTTGTAACTCAGACTGGCTGGGGAACCGCCTGACGGCAGGATAACCCAAGTGTAATGACTGCAGCAGTGTCACACGATGAACATTAACTAATAAAGGCAGTACAATTTGCTACTGCCTTGGTGGAATGAGTTTTGGGTTTACCCAAAAGAGTCCGAATGTGCAAGACAGATGCAAGTGATGTAGTCTGAAAGCCATCTGGAAAGTGTAATTTTGGAAACTTTTCTTCCCAGCTTATTTGTGGCACAGGAAACAAACAGCTGCGTCCCTCCTAAAATTTCTGGTTCCATGAAAACAGAACTGCAAGAGTCTATGCAAATCCAAAGTAGGGAGAATGCACACTGGTTTGTTGGAATAACAGGGGGGGGTGAATGGATTGCAATACTGTATGGTATCATAGTAGAATACTAGGATATCGCCTCAAAGAGCCTTTTTAAGCCTTACAACTCAACCCAATAAAATTTGATAAGGTACTGGTTCCCAAAGGGTTTGTGGGTATATACACTTGGGAAGGAAACAGCAAGCATTTACAAGATTTCTCTAATACAGACAGATGCCACACCTAGGGTATATTTACGGTTCTACATGAACTGATCCAAGTTTCTCTTAAGTGTGGGGATCAACTCTGCTTCACATGGATGGGAAACATGTTCCAGAGAAAGGGAAGCTTCTGAGAGACATACCCTGTCCCTCCAGCATGTCCTATTTATTTTGCAGGCAGAGTTTAGATCCCTGAATTAGGTGTCCATACTGCCATTTGTTTTACAGATGTGCAACAGATCCATTAGTGCTACATTGGTGGACACTTTGTTGGACATGCATAGGTCACCTCTCAGCAGCCTGAAGGAGACCAAATACAAGGACAAAACTTTGAGGCAGTCCCTACACAACTTGTTTTCCACACCATGTATTCTTTTTGTGAGGAATCTCTAAGAACCAACAAATATCATTGTTCAACTGTACCTTTCTTTCACAAGAACATTGAGAACAGTGCTCCCTTTGGTGTGCCCTGGCCAGGCATATGCAACAACTTGAGCGTCCTTAGAGATTCACCAAAAGCAGCTTTCCACCAATAAACTTGTAGAAAAGAAAGAAAATAGCAGTATCTTCTTAGGTAACCACACTTTAATCAAACAATAAAATCACCTCCAGTTAGCGCTTTCGTCTCAACTCTACAGAGGTCTTCAGACTGAGGTTAACTTCCACAAAATTCCATTTTTAAAGCTTCCATTATCACATGGTTTATCTCATCACATGATTACTAATACATTCACTTTCAAATGTCACATTCTCTTACTTACAACATCCAAAAAGTTAAAAAAAAATTGTAAAAAGTTAAGAAAAAAATGCTTTATACATTTAAGAAACACTTTCGCCAACATACTAAAAAAAGAAGTTATGTCCTTACCATAACGTTCCATGTGGAGTGTTCATCTCGCCTTGGTTATTACACATGGGTTCGGAGCCGATCCTCGGCTCCGTGCCGGCCGACTGCAAGCTCTGCATCGAGAAGAAGCTCGAGGACATCTAATACCCACAACCCCCCTCTGCCTTTACCTCAGATCTAGTTTGCAAGCAAACCAGACAAAAAGCACGCACACATGCCAACTATATACATAAGTACATATATACAAACATACCAAGGGTATGATAGTAACACTAATACTGCAACAGCAGAAGGAGAATACTCCAGACCAGGCACCAAATCGAGCGTTCTTCCTAAGGGTGGGAGGTGGGAGTGTAATAACCAATGCGAGATGAACACTCCACATGGAACGTTATGGTAAGGACATAACTTCTTTATGTGAGAGTGTTCAATCTCGCCTTTGTTCTTACACATGGGTAGCGTCCCTAGATCCATGATCCTGAGGAACTCAAGGGAGAACGTTCTTGAGCACAGTGGAACCAAAGGTTGCCCTATCCCTAGAAACCGTGTCCACTTTGTAATGAGAGATAAATGTATGTGGTTTAGCCCAAGTAGCAGCCGCACAAATAGTGTCTAAAGGTAAGTGAGCTGCGTGAGCCAAAGATGTAGACACTGATCTGGTAGAATGTCCTCTGGGTTTTGCTGATAATGTTTGGTCAGAGGTTTCATAAACATATGTGATACAGTCAGTTAGCCACTTAGAAAGAGTTTGTTTCGTAACTGCAAGACCCTTTCTGCTGTCAGCAAAAGCTACAAATAGTTGATCAGATTTCCTGTGATCTTTTGTTCTATCCAAATAAAATCTGAGTTGTCTATGGACGACCAGTTTGTGCAACATATACTCCAATTTATTAGAGTGGTTCTTAAAGAAAGTGGGTAATTCAATGGACTGATTAATATTACTAGAAGAACAAACTTTGGGAAGAAAGGATGGATTAGTGCGTAGGGATACTCTGTCAGAATGAAATATTAAATAAGGATGTTTGACCGAAAGGGCCTGAAGCTCAGACACTCGTCTAGCAGATGTAATGGCCACTAGAAATAATGTTTTCCATGACAAAAACTTCAATGTGCAACTTGAAGCTGGTTCAAAGGGTGGCAACATCAATTTAGAGAGTAACAGGTTTAAATTCCACGGTGATGTCGGACTTCTGACTGGTGGTCTGATATGAAAAGAACCTTTTAAAAAGGCTTTACAAAGTCTGTGAGCCATAATAGGCGTACCACATTCTTCTACATGATAGTTAGAAATGGCAGCTAACTGTACTCAAAGTAGCCGGGGAAGCTCCTTCATGAAATAATTCAGTCAAGAACTCTAAAACCTTGTTTAACGGAGCTGTAACAGGGTCCAAATGATGTGACTCCGCCCAGAAGACAAAACGTTTCCACTTACTGGTGTAAGTCTTTGTAGTGGAAACTTTATGAGAAGCTACTAAAATATCTTGAACCGCCGATGTAAGGGGAACCGACCTGGCTAAAAAGGGAAGCGGAGCAGCCAAGCTGCTAGGTGGAGAGATTCTAGAGATGGGTGAGGAACTCCTGACGAGTGAGTCAGTAGATCTGGCTCTGGGTCCAGCATCCAAGGTCCCCGAATGCGGTGATGCAATAGAAAGGGGAACCAAATTTGACGAGGCCAGAACGGGGCAATGAGAATAACAGTCCTCTGAAGGTTGATGGCTTTCTGTAGAAACTTTGCAATCAGGGGAAATGGAGGAAAAGCATATAGGAGACCCGGGGGCCAATCGTGCACCAGCGTCCCTGGGGACTTCCCCTGGAGGGTAATAGGGCAAAGTAGCTCCTGCATTTGGCGTTCATTGGAGACGCAAACAGATCGCAGGTAGGCTGGCCCCATTTGCGAAAAATCCTTCTTGCAACTGACTGTTTGAGGGACCACTCGTGAGGCAATAGTATTGCCCTGCTCAGCCTGTCGGCTATGACGTTGGATGACCCCGGGATGTGCGTTGCGATCAGAAAGCGACCGGTGGACTCTGCCCACTGCCAAATTCTCATGGCCTCTCTGCATAGTTGGTAAGACCTGGTTCCCCCTTGCTTGTTTATGTACCAGACTACGGACATGTTGTCTGTCTGAACTGCAATGGTCCCTGGAGGAAGAAGGGGTGCAAAGTGTTGCAACGCCAAGAACACTGCCCTCAACTCCAGAACATTGATGTGCAGATTGTACTCCAGATTGGTCCATTCGCCTTGGACTGTCTGTCCCTGAAAGATGCCCCCACCCTATCAGGGAAGCGTCCGTGGTTATCAAGCTGACGGTGCGGGTAGCACAAATGGTCTTCCGCTGGATAGGTTGCAAGTCTGTAACCACCACATTAGGTGTGATTTGCATGTTTTCGTTATCAATATTTCGTGAGTCAGTGGAAGTTGTTGGAATGACCATTGTGCAAACAGAAGCCATTGTAGCACTCTCATGTGCAGTCTTCCCAATGGTATCGCAATGAGGGAAGCTGCCATGAGACCCAAAACTTTCAGAACAATTTTTGCTGGGGACTTTTGGACGACAGTAGAAGGGAAATGTTGAATTGAAGTGCTACTATTCTTTCTGTAGGAAGTTTTAGAACTAACTGACGCTGCATCTAATTCGCTCCTATGAATAAGATATGCTGTGATGGCTGTAGCAACGATTTATCGAAATTTACTGAGATGCCAAGGTGTGTACAAAGTTGTAGGGTGTAATCCCTGGCTTGTATCAGTTGACGCCTGGTGGTGGCAGACAGGAGCCAGTCGTCCAGATACGGAAACACCTGGAATCCTAGGCCTCAGATGAGACGCTACCACTGCCATGCATTTGGTGAAGACTCTGGGGCTGTAGTCAGACCAAAGGGCAGGGCTCGAAACTGATAGTGACTGGCTCCCAGCCGGAAGCATAAATGATCCCTGGACGCCTTGGCCATTTTGATGTGGTAGTATCGTCCTTCAGATCTATCGAGCACATCCAGTCGTCCTTCCGTAAGAATGGAAGGATCGATTGAAGCGTGACCATTCGAACTTTTCCTTCTTGACAAAGGTGTTGAGATGGCTTAGGTCCAGAATCGGCCTCCAGTCCCCTGTTTTCTTTGGAACTAAAAGAACCTTGAGTAAGTTCGAATCCTATTTGGTCCGCTGGGACTGGTTGGATGACTCTTTTTCTAGCAGCTTTGAAATTTCTGTAGCTGCTGGGTCTCGCAGATGGGGTGGTACATCTGGGAGTTTTCTCTTTGGAATGGGTGTGGATAGAAATGGGATTTTGTAACCTCTGGTAACAATGCTTTTACCCAATTGTCTGAAGAAAGATTTTGCCAGGCCTGAGGGTATAAAGCTAGCGACCCCGACTGCCTCCAGAGCAGGACAGTCGGGCCTCCTCTCAGGAGTGCTGAAAAGGTTTGCCAGGAGATTATCCCTGTCACCTTGATTTTGCGGACCCCTCTGCCGCCAGGGCGGCGTCTTCCACCTCTGCCCCCTCTGCCTCTAGAGGGGCATCACCCTGTGTGTTTGGGAAAGATCCTTGGGGTTTTCAAACCACATTTTCCCACCACGTTGCCCTTTGGGGTACGGTCTGGAAGGGATGGAAAACGGACTCCGACAGCAGACAGAGTCTTTCCCTCCTGTTCACACCGGTAAGGGTCTCCTTTACTTTAGGGCCAAAAAGTGTGGCTCCGTCAAATGGGGCGTTAGTAAAGGAAGACTTGAAGGCTTCCATAACGAACATAAGCGCATCCAGGATTGCCTACGAAGAGCAATCGCTGAAGCCGCTGCCCTACTCGATCCTTCGTCTGCATAGGATATCAGCCTCATGGACGAGTTTACAATGGACGTAAGGTGTTGAGATGCGCTGTAACTTTCTCTGAGACAGCGGCATCTGTAGTACCCTGGAGGGTATCTCCCAACTCTTTGACTAGATCCCTCTGTAATCGTGTAAAATGAGTCAAATAGTTAAGGGAGCATAGAAAGCCGCTGAACTGAAAATGCGCTTCCCGTATCTGTCCATGGTCCTAGAGTCATTGTTAGGCGGATGGACAGATGAGGAAGACTCCGACATCTCCTTTTTCGTGGCGCTGCCACCACCATGGCGTCTACTGGAACTCCTTTGGTGAGGTAAGCTTTGTCCTGTGGTGCCGTAATGTACTTATTTGGCTTCCTAGGGACTGGTTCCACCGTGTCAGGAGTCTCCACGCCCTTGAGCAATTAATTCCATTAACTCATCAAAGGCGCAGTGACCCAGGAGGAGGAAGGACGGGCACCAAATGCCTTCAGCAAAACTGACTCATCCTCAGAAGGGGGGAGGGCTTGCCAGTCACCTCTCTGTTTTAAGATCTCCAAGATGTCAGAAAAGGAGACATCCTCTGAAGGTGACTTAGGGGACCCTTCTGACTCATCTAAGTCAGTATCAGATGTCAAGGATTCTTGTGGAGAATCCAAGTGTCTCCTCTTACACAGTCTTTTCCTAGGGACTTCTTCGTGGGAGCATCCGAAGAAGCCTCCGAGGAAGAGGGGGCACCCTCCAGGGGTGGCTGAGACACTGGTGCCCGACGCTTGGACGTGGCCGTGGGTGCAGAGGAGGATAACGGTCCTTTGTGGGGAGGAGAAGCTGTACCTGCTGATGTGGTTGTCTGGGTAGACAACACCTTCCTCATGAGGTCAAAGGCCCCGGATCCCGAGTAGAGGTATCTCCGGTTCGAAGAAATGGGAAGAATCCCGAAACAGGAGCGAAGGCACCGACCCGAGGACGGAACCGAGTCGATCCGTGCGAGGCCCGAGAGGCGTCGGAACGAAACATCGGTCCGACTCTCGGTCCCGGAACCAAGGCGGATCTTTGGCCCCGAGACTCCAGTACCGGATTGGATGGAGTCGAGGTGAACGGTGCCGACCGAGAAAAAGACGGTTCTGGCACCGAGGGCTCCACAATCATCAGGTCAGCTTCTTCCGGCTCGAAGACTGGACAGGTCTCGGAGGAGGAACAGATGGAGATAGTGGCAGGCCTTCAAGTCTCGACATCAACTGAGAGGAGACCGAGATAAGCTTGGATAGGGCCGTATGCTCCATCAGTTTCTGCACCACACGGTCCACATCGGTGTCGGAAAGGGGCCTAGAAGAACGAGTCGAAGGGATCGAAGACGGAGCCGACCTCAGCAGAGTCGGTGGAGGGAGCTCCGTCACCGGTTCCAAGACTCGAGGCTCGAAACTGCCAACAGTTGAACACTCGGCCCCAAGTCTGTGGAACCGGTGATCTAACTAGACCGAAGAGCTCGGAGCCGATGACTTTGGCTCCGACGCCTTCGAAGACTTGGATGCCTGGTCTGAAGCATCCAGAGCCTCCTGGAAAGAGGGTTTCAACAATCCTCTATCCATCAGTTTCCTGCGCCTATCTGTCATGACCCTCCCACTAAAAGAGTGACAAATAGAGCAGTCCTCTTGTAAGTGGAGAGGGCCAAGACAGTAGACACAGGAACTGTGGTTGTCTGTGACCGACATCTTTTGGCCACACTGACAACGTTTGAAGCCAGATTTTATTTTCTCAGACATAATGAAGAGAAAGAGACAGTCCAGTCCAGTAAGTCAATCCAGTAACAATGTCAAATCCGTATTTGAAAGTCCGATTGTAACTTGCTTAAGAAAGCAAGACTACAACAAATCTTCAGTCAAAAAGTGATCCAAGTAGGGGTGGTAGGCCCCGAAAAACTCTACACCAGTTAGTTAACTAAGTTAAACTAATCTAAGGTATCGAGAATTCTACTCCACTCACACACCGTACTCTAACTTTAAATGACTAGGTATTAAAGAAGTTTTTTGAAAACTTTAACCAGAATACATAAAATCTTATCTGTAAAAAGCCTCGAGCTAGTCTCCAGCGATGCGTATGCAGCAGCGGCAAACTAGATCTGAGGTAAAGGCAGAGGGGGATTGTGGGTATTAGATGTCCTCGAGCTTCTTCTCGATGCAGAGCTTGCAGTCGGCCGGCACGGAGCCGAGGATCGGCTCCGAACCCATGTGTAAGAACAAAGGCGAGATTGAACACTCTCACATACCTACACTATATTTTAAACATCTACACTATATTTTTTTTAAAAAAGTATTAATAATGTTTGAGCCTCTTTCTTCTGTCAGTCTGAAGAACTCTCTGACTAAAGTCTGTGAGCAGTAGACAAAGCACCGAAAGTACAGTTGTGTACACTTACCATAAATGTAGACGTTCGAGTGTATTCAATGTTGCAGTCATTACATTTGGGTTATCTGCTTGCAGTAGCCCTCAGTTGGCCTGATTAACAAAGTCTTGGGTCCTGCGTCAGATGCTGTCTCACCTTCCATGACGTCAGGTAGTCAGGTGTATAAAACATGCAGCCGACGTCATTACATCAGTTTTTCTTGCCCCAGATGTCAGGTGCCCCCCAATGGGAAGCAATTAAATCTATAAACATACAAGGTTATACCTCAAACAAAAAAGCAAATACACCAAAAGGCTTTTAAGCATTGAAAAGGAAAGAAGAGGTATAGCCAAAAAAAGTCAGGGGGCTGGAGGAGTGAATACACTAACATCTACATTTATGGTAAGGGTACACAACTGTACTATGTTCTTCCTGTTTCACTGTTGCAGTCATTACGTTTGGGTAGATTCCCAAAGCTAAGGATGGGAGGAGGAATTTAAATAGCATTAGGGCCATCTGTAAACCCCTGCAAAACTGCAGTGGCAAAGCCAGCTCTGGATTTAGAGAAAATTGGCAAATGGTAATGCTTGATGAAAGTATGTCCAGAACTCCAGGTTGCAGCTTCTAGGATGCCCTTGGTAGGTACACCTTTGAGAAAGGCTGTAGAGGAAGATGCAGCCCTGGTTGAGCGGGGTCTGATCCCCTGTGCAATAGGTTTTCCATGGTGCTTATAGCAGAAATGAGTGCAATGACCTCTCCATTTGGAGATGGTTTGCTTTGAAATAGCCTTCGCCTCTGTCCCTGCAGCAAATGCCACCAGCAGTTGTTCAGATTTCCTTTGAGCTTTAGACCTGTCCAAGTAGAATCTAAGTTGTCTGTGCACATCTAAGGAGTGCAGTATCCGTTCCCCTTTGTTCTGTGGATTAGGAAAGAGGGTTGACAAATGAATGGACTGATTACAGGCCACACTGGATACCACCTTTGGCATAAAACAGGAATTGGCCCTGAAGGACACCCTGTCAGCATGAAGGATGATGAAATGCTCCACTGCCATAAGGGCCTGTAATTCAGATACCCTTCTTGCTGAAGTGATGCCTAAAAGGGAAGCTGTTATCAAAGAAATGAATTTTAAATCTGCAGTAGCAGCTGGCTCAAAAGGAAGAAGGGTGAGTTTCTCCAATACGAAGTCAAGGTCCCAGGCTGGAATTGCAGCTCTCCTGGATGGTCTTAAATTTTTGGCCCCTCTTGAGGGACTGCTTGAGCAGTGGATGAGAGAAGAGGGGAGGGGTTATGTGTTACAATGAGCTGAAATGGCCGAGGCGTGAATTTTTATTGAGGAAAAAGACAGGCCCTTGTGAAGCATCTCAGTTAAGTATTGTAAAATCTGAGATAAATTGGGCACTACTGTGCTCATCCCCTGAGATTGGTTCCAGGCACAGAATCTTTTCCATTTTACAGTATAAGATTTTCTAGTACTAGGCCTCCTTGCCTCTAAAATAACATCCATCATTGGTTTACTGAGGGATGGTAAAGGAGAGCTTAGGTAATTAGCCAGGCTACTATGTTCAGTGTTTGAAGCTGAGGGTGCAGAATCTGGTTCTCCTGCTGAGACAGCAGGGTAGGAGTCTGAGGCATGTGCCATGGGGCCAACAGTGACACACTGTGCAGGAGGGGGTACCAGTGTTGGCGTGGCCAGGCTGGTGCAATCAAAATCATCCTTGGTTTGTCTTGTTTGATCTTTAGTAGTACTTTGGAGAGCAGAGGCAGAGGAGGAAAGGCATAAACTGATAGGTTTTTCCAGCTGGAGGACAAAGCAACCACTTTCCAAGCTTGTCTGTGGGGAGTCTTTGCGCAAAATGTTTCCAATTGATAGTTCTGGGGGAGGCAAACAGGTCTATATCTGGGTTCCCCCCATTTGCTTACTAACATGTTGAAAATCCTTGGTTCCAGTTTCCACTCGTGTGGGTCCATGAGATTTCTGCTTAGTCCGTCTGCCAGTGTATTTAGTTTTCCTGGCAGGAATTGAGCTTGTAGACGCACTTGGTAGCTCAAGGCTGTGTTCGACAATGCCATGGCTAGTCTGCAGAGAGGGTAAGAATGTGTAACCCCCCCCCCCCTGCTTGTTTATGTACCACATAACAGTGGTGTTGTCCCCATCTTTAGCATTAATTGTCCTAGAGGAATGTGGCCCTTGAAGGCTGTCAGAGTATTCTGTACAGCTAACATTTCTTTATAATTGATGTGAAGGTGCATTTGAATTGGGTTCCAGTTGCCCTGAATGCACTCCCCTGCCAGGTGCGCCCCCCCCCCCCAAGCATAGTCTGATGTGTCTGTTGTCAGGGTTTGGGCAGCAGGGGGTAGTGTGAATGGTAGTTCCTTGTTTTGGTGGCAGGCCTCTGCCCATCAAAGGAACTCTAGGCGTAGACAAGGAATGATGGGAATCATTGCTTCCAGATCTTGAGAATGTTGACACCATAGGCTGTTTAGATACCATTGTAGTTTCCTCATATGCAGTCTTGCATATGGAATTAGAAGAATGCAGGAGGCCATGAACCCCAAGGCTTGTAGTATTTGCCTTGCAGATAGCAGGGTTTTTGTGGCCACCTGTTTGAAGTAGGTTGTCAAGTGAATTTGTTTCCCTGGCATGAGGAAAGCCATCTGGGAAGTTGTATTCAAACTTGCCCCCAGGAATATAATTTGTTGACAGGGTACCAGGTGTGATTTATTTTCGTTTATGGTGTACCCCAGACAAGTCAGGACCTTTTGTACAAAAGCCAGATGATTCAAAAGTATGTCCTGGTTTTCTGCCTGAATTGGACAATCGTCCAGGTATGGGTATATTTGAATATTTCTTTGTTTGCAAAATACAATGACTGGAGCTAGGCACTTTGTGAATACCCTGAGTGCAGTAGATAAGCCAAAGGGCAGTGCAGATAACTGATAGTGTGTGTAGCCTGCCTTGAAGCGTAGGTATCCTCTGCAAGATTCCCTGATTGGGATGTGCAGGTATGTTTCCTTTAAATTTAGTGTTGCCGACCAGGCATCTTTGCTTAGCATAGGAAGCAACTGGTGAAGAGTCAGCATCTTGAATTTTGGAATAACCAAAAAGGTGTTTAGAGTAGGCAGGTCGAGGATAGGATGCCATGAATTGTCTTTTCTGGGTACCAGGAAAAATCTCGAGTAGAAACCTTGTCCCTTTTCCTCTTCTGGTACCAACTGAATAGCCCCTATGCTTAAGAGAGAGTACTTGCTTTTGGGCCTCTGCCCACTGATTTGGAAGTAGATCAGGCCAACCGCTTGGAGTTGGTAATGTGTGGAAGTGAAATCTGTATCCTTGGGACACTATTTAAAACCCATTTGTCCTGGGTAATGAGTCCCCAGTTCTTTGCATGAAGTGCAATCTTTTCCTCCCAAAGGGGCAGTCAGTTGAGAAGTGCTTGGAAGTTTTAAAAAGAAGTCATTGAGTCAGTTTACCATAGGGGGTAGTTTTATTACTCCCAGATTTGGAAGTGGAGGCCCCCACTGCTTAGCCCTGTGCGTCCCCTGGGAATGAAGCCTGGGTGCTCTGCTGGATCTGGGTTTGGACTGAAGGTCTGGAAGAGGCAGGAAAGGTCCAAGTCTTAGAAGGCCAATGTCTACTAAATCTTGGAAGTTGTACTTGTAAAAAAATCTTTAACAGTTTGCATAGATTTAACTTTTTCCTCAATCTTTTTAAGAACTTGTTCTGCCTTGTTGCCAAACGGGAGCATTCAGTAATTTTGTTTTAACATGATCTGGCAAGGATTGCTCCTTAAGCCAAGCATGCCTTCTAAGTACAGACCCAGTTACCACAGCCCTGCAAAATGCCTCTAGTGAAACAAAACCACATTGCAATGTAGGTTTACCAACTTGTTCAGCAGAATGCATTCAATCCTGTAAATCCTTATTTTCAGCACAATCAGGAATCAACATCATATTCTGTTTAAGCAATCCAATAATATGCTGCTGATACTTTATCATATGAAACTGGCAATTCAAGGCCCTAATGGCCAAAGTTGCAAAAGTGTATACCTTCTTACCTCATCTATCCAGCGCCCTGGAGTCTCTATCAGAGGGGGTAGGATTTTTGGCAGTAGTAGCTTTAATGCCCTTGGGTCCTTGTGAAACAGTTTCAGGATCTGCAGTAGGATTTTTGAAAAGGAACTTGAGAGAGTCCGGAACCCTGTAATATCTATCAGGTTTTCTGGAAGCAGGAGGCAAAGAGTCAAGGGCCATGCTAGACTCTGAAAAGGCATCATCAACAATGTCCAGTACAGGAGGCATAGCTAAAGGCCTGTGCTGGGGCAGGAGTAAGAAATCCCTAAGCCTCTTTTTAGAATCAGAGAAATCCTGACTTTCCCAGTGAAAATGCTCCCTGAGAGTATGCAAGGTTTCACCAAAAGAGAAATCATCTGGAAGGGGGGGGGCAGAGGGAATAGAGTCCTCAGCATCAGAATCCTCACAGATAGATAAGGGTAAAGCTGGTCATCAGAGGAAACAGAAATTTCAGAATCCTGGTCAGAAGTATCATAAGCAAACTCAGTCCTAGGTCTCTTAGAGGGGGGAAAGGTTGGCTTCCCCTGATTAAAGTAATAAGGTCTTCAGTCATTCTTATTTGTTTTTTAGGCAATGAGGCCTGACCATGCGGTCGGGGCGTCAGTTTTCTAGGCAAGGTTTCAGTTTTAGGCCTTGAAGAAGAAGATGGTGATGGTTTAATATGCAAGTCAGTAGGCCTGAATACACTCTCAGAAGCCAGTGCCTGCACAGCGGCACCGGACCCATCCAAGGTAGAGACATCCAGTTTCCACAATTTAAGCATCTTGCGGCATACCGGACTCCAAATGGGTCTCAGTAGAGGCCTGAGAATCTGAAGTAGTGGGTATCAGGGGCTGCAAAAGCACCTCACTGAGTACCGGCGAACTGGGCGGCCTGTCTCTGTTCTTATCTTTGCTTTTTTCCGGAATGTTGGTTGTCGGATGGCTTACCGAAGACATATCAGGATAATTGAACCGAACACCAAAATATTAAGAAACGCAAATATACCTACGACGGATAGTTCGTGGTTTAAATAAGGCACAAAACCGACAGCGATGTACGTCGTGGTCTGGGCCTAGGCAAGGAATACAGTACGAATGAAAATCTGAGGTATTTTCTTTTCACAAGAAATGAAATTATTTACTTTTACTGACACCTGTTTAGAGCAAGAAAAAAGTTTCCTCAATGGGGTACTTGGCTTTTAGTTGAAGACTTCGGTTCTGAAACTCGAAAACGAAAATTTCAGGAGTCGGCCGACTGGCACTTGCGAACTGCTTTTGTTTCGGGCACCACACGGCAAGAAAGACTAGTCAGCTGCATGTTTTATACCCCTGATGACCTGAAGAAGTGACAGTAACCGACATAGGACCCATGACTTTGTTAATCAGGCCGACTGAGGGCTACTGCAAGCAGATAACCCAAATGTAATGACTGCAACAGTGAAACACGAAGAACATCTGATGTTTCCCACCTGCTCTGAAGCAGAGGTACGTCCTGGGAATTCTTGCTACACAAATATGGAGGTTGGTGTCTTTTAGATGTAGACCAACCAGGTAAAAATGGGAAGACTTTTTGCATAATTAACATTTTGAATTTGGGGATCCTCATGAACCTGTTTAGCCAGGACAAGTCCAGTATTTGTCTCCAGGTTCCCTCTTTTCTTGGTACTAGAAAAAGCCACAAATAGCACTCACTGTGCTTTTCTTCCTTGGGAACAGGTTTTACAGAGCCCATGGTCCAGTAATCCAGTGTGATCTTTGACTGGGCCTCGGAGTTGACCTTTTAGAATAGAGGATATGCGTGCATAACTTGGGAGAAAGAGAGACAAATTGAAGTATGTATCCTAATCTTATGGATCTGAATGAACTATTTGTCCTGGGTAATGTCAAACCTCTCATTTAGAAACAGGGAAAGCATGTCTCCAAGACTTGGAGGAAGAAAAAAAAGTGGGGCTGCAGTAGTGCTTGAGGGGGAGAAGGAGGTGCCTAGCAGAGTCATGGCTGCTTCCTGCTGAGCAGAGTGGGTCAGGGCTCAGTAGGCCTGGTACTTTCCTCTGCTTGCCATTTCCTTTGTGGTCTCTGCTCTCTCTCTCTCTCCTGGTCTTCCTTCCTCTTTGCCTAGGCTGGAGGACAGGAAAGGAGTACGGCTTGGTAGAATAGTTCCTACTAAGTCTCAGTGGCTGAACAGACAAGAAGTCCTTCACAGCCTGTAGGGGGTTAGCCTTGTCCCTCCATTTTCTTAAAAATGGCTTGAGTTTTGGGTATAAACAGAAAATCCTTATCAAATGGATCATCCAAGATTTCGGATTATCCATGCTCAGGAAGGTTCTGTTCCCTTAACTCACTCACTCTAATGGAGCTAAGGAAGCTTGCACTGTAACTAACAATGGGTGGAGTCCAAGACGTTTGACAGAATCAAATCATGTCATCACATTTCAAATAAATGTTCATATTTCTGGAAAGTACAGTTGTGTACACTTACCATAAATGTAGATGTTAGAGTGTATTCACTGTTCCAGTCATCACCTGTGGGTTATCTCTGCTGTGGTATCCCTCGGCCGGCCAGAATACCAGAGTCAATATTTTTCTGCGTAGGCTGCAGTCGCCTGTAGTCTGACGTCAGGTTGTCAGTGCTGTAAAGCAAGACAGCCAATGTCATTACATCAGTTTTCTTCCCTAACTCATCAGAAGCACAAGGAAATAAGGTAAAGTGGTCATGGTGGCTAAAAGCCACCATGGGAAGCTTATGTCTCCCTAGGGAAAGAGGATATAAGGGGATGGAGGGAGGGACACCAGGACTGCAACAGTGAATACACTCGAACATCTACATTTATGGTAAGTGTACACAACTGTACTATGTACTTCGTGTTTCACTGTTGCAGTCATCACCTGTGGGAGGATTCCCAAAACTGATGAGAGGGTTGTGGAAGGATAGGTTAGAGCCCTAGGCATGGGTCAAGCAAGCCCTGCAGAGGCAAACCCTGCCCTAGACTTAGAAAAAAGAGGTAGGTGGAAATGCTTTGTAAAGGTATGGACATAGGTCAACGTGGCAGCTTCCACGATGTCTCTGGTGGGGACTCCTCTGATGCAGGCTGCCCTAGTGAAATGGGTACGAATAGACTTGGGAGGGATTTTCCATGTAGTCTGTAGCAGAAATGGATACAGTGTGATATCCATTTGGAAATGGCCTGCTTGGAAATGGGCTTCCCCTCTGCCCCTGGGGCAAAGCTGACAAGAAGCCGGTCTGTTTTTCTGAAGGGTTTAGTATGGCCCAGGTAGTATCTGAGTGGTCTATGCACATCTAGTTGAGTGCAGAATTCTTTCCCCACTTGTTTTGAGGATTGGGAAAGAAGGTGAGTAGATGTATGGCCTGGTTGAGGGTCACATCAGATACCACCTTAGGCATAAAGGAGGGGTTAAGTCCTCAGGGAGACTCTGTCTGCATGGAAAATGATGAAGGTCTCAACAGCCTTGAGTGCCTGAAGTTCTGAAACCCTTTAGCTGAGGTGATAGCTAGTACAAAAGCAGTCTTCCAGGAGAGTTATTTCAATTCTGTTGAAGCAGCAGCTTTGCCAGGAATTCTAGAATGGAATTCACTGGGGGCAGAAAACAGGTCAATATGATTATGAGAAGTCCATAAGAAAAATCTTTTCCATTTGCTTCTATATATCTTTCTTGTTGAACCTTTATGAGAGGAAATTAGGATGATCTTTACTGATGAAGAAAGGTTAGGAAACCTGGCTATTGTTGGAATCGGAGCAGCCAAGCTGTCAATTTAAGGGTCTGGAGGGAAGGGTGGAGCGTTCCTGACGCATGCATCAAAAGGTCTGGATCTGGGTCCAGAATCCAAGGCTCCTCCTGAAGGTGGGGCCACAGGAAGGAGAACAAGATTTGACGAGGCAGTATGGGGCGATGAGTATCAAGTCCTTTCCCAAGCAATTGGCTTTCTGAAGTACTCTGGGTATTAGTGGAAAAGGAGGAAAGGCATAGAGGAGACCAGAGGGCCAATCATGAACAAGTGCATCCCTTGGCGACTCCCCCGGAGGGGGGATAAGGGCAAAGTAGCTGCTGCATTTGGCATTTATGGATGTCGCAAAAAGGTCACAGCAACGCTGACCCCATTTGCGGAACATCTTTTCCGCTACTTCCTGTTTTAGGGACTACTCCTGAGGCATCAGAATCGCTCCGAGTCTGTCCGCTATCATGATGGATTTCCCCGGGATATGCACTGACATTAGAAAACGTTGGGAGGTGGTCACCCACTGCCATACGCTCAGGGCCTCTCTCGACAAAGGGGGGTAAGATCTGGTTCCTCCTTGTTTATGCACCATGCAACTGACATGTTGTATGTCTGAAACTGCAATAGTTTCCAGTGGAAGAGAGTCCTGGATTGCTTGCAACACTAGAATCACCGCTCTCATCTCTAGGACACTGATGTGCAAATGGGCCTTGTGATCCCGCCAGGTGCCTCGGACTGTCATTTCCATATAATGCCCCCCCCCCAATCTGAGAGGCGTCTATGGTCACTGTGGCTAATGCCTATGGAAGTACAAAAGGTCGACCTAGAGACACGAGTGGAGTAAAGCCACCAAAGATGATTTTTTTGCAAGTTTCTGTTAATATTTTGTGGGGCATCAGCAATTCCTGCATCGATCACTGAGTGGACAGTAGCCACTGGAGAGTTCTCATGTGTAGACGCCAAGGGGATCAGAGTTATATAGCTGGTGCCATGGCCCCCAAGACCATTATGACTATTCTTGCTTGGGCCTTTTTCTTTGTGAGAAGATTTAAAATATGATGTCGTAGAACTTGAACTCTCTCTGGAAGAAGCCTGGCCACCATGTTTGTTGACTCCAATTCTGCTCCTATAAATAATGACATGCTGAAAAGGAAGCAAGTCAGATTTCTTGTAGTGTTCCTAGGTGAGAGCAGGGCTGCAAGGTGGTTGAAGAAAATGTCCAAATGTAGACCAGACAAACTCCGTACTACTGTATCAGTTATACTTTGTCTCAGAACAAATTCTTGCCAAACAGTTAATTCTTTCAGAGCTATTTCAATTCTATTATAACACAGCTAGACAGATGAGTAGACTAAAGTACACAGTCTAAACGTCACCACCAAATGAAACATACTATCCAGTTTATATACTCTTTTCAACCAATGTTACGTGTATTATTACCTGGATGGCAGTTATACCAGTTTGACTAATGATGTTTTTGCTGTACTAGTTTGTTTATAAGACTGTTTGCTGTTATATTTTATGTAATACATTCTTTTGGTACCGATTTTTTAAGAATAAGGGTGATGTGCAGAGCTGTAGTAACTACAGAGAGATAAAATTGATCAGTCACAGCATGAAGTTATGGGAAAGAGTAGTGGAAGCAAGGTTAAGAAGGGACGTGATGATTAGTGATCAGCAGTATGGTTTCATGCCAGGAAAGAGCACTACAGATGCAATCTTTTGCTCTGAGAGTGTTGATGGAGAAGTACAGAGAATGTCGGAAGGAGTTGCATTGTGTTTTTGTAGACTTAGAGAAAGCATACGACAGGGTGCCTAGAGAGGAGTTGTGGTATTGTATGAGGAAGTCAGGAGTGTCAGAAAAGTATGTAAGAGTGGTACAGGATATGTACAAGGGTAGTGTGACAGCGGTGTGGTCTGCGGTGGGAGTGACGGATGTGTTTAAAGTGGAGATGGGGTTACATCAAGGATCAGCTCTGAGCCCTTTCTTATTTGCAATGGTGATGGACAGGTTGACAGACGAGATCAGACAGGAGTCCCCGTGAACTATGATGTTTGCAGATAACATTGTGATCTGTATTGAGAGTAGGGAACAGGTGGAGGAGACCCTGGAGATATGCTCTAGAGAGAAGAGGAATGAAGGTCAGCAGGACTAAGAATATATGTGTGTGAATGAAAGGGAGGATAGAGAAATGGTGAGGATGCAAGGAGTAGAGGTGGCGAAGGTGGATGAGTTTAAATACTTGGGGTCAATAGTTCAGAGTAACGGTGAGTGTGGAAGAGAGGTGAAGAAGAGTGTACAGGCAGGATGGAGTGGGTGGAGAAGAGTGTCAGGAGTGATTTGTGACAGACAAGTACCTGAAAGAGTGAAAGGGAAGGTCTACAAGAGGGTAGTGGGACCAGCTATGTTATATGGGTTGGAGACAGTGGCATTGACAAAAAGGCAGGAGTTTGAGCTGGATGTGGCAGAATTAAAGATGTTAAGATTTGCACTGGGTGTGACGAGGGTGGACAGGATTAGGAATAAGTATATTAGAGGGTCAGCCCAGGTTGGAAGGTTTGGAGACAAAGTCAGAGAGGCACGATTAAGTTGGTTTGGACATGTGCTGAGGAGGGATGCTGAGTATACTGGGAAAAAGATGCTAAGGATGAAGCTACCAGGTAACAGGAAAAGAGGAAGGCCTAAGCTAAGGTTTATGGATGTGGTAAGAGAGGACATGCAGGTGGTTGGTGTGACAGAGCAAGATCCAGAGGACAGGAAGAAATGGAAACAGGTGATCTGCTGTGGCGACCCGTAACAGGAACAGCCGAAAGAAAATGATGATGATGACTGATCCTTGTTTGCTGTATGCATAAGCTGCCTTTGGAGACATACTGTAGTTTTAATGTTGGGGGGGGGGGGGGGTTGACCCGCTTGTTACTATAGAACCTTTTGTCATTTAGGATTTGTCATAGGTGCTGCCTTAAATGTTACTCCATTTTTAGACGTAGATGTGGACTTGCATACCCAACATTTAATTGCATTGTTTAGTTTTGCATATACCATTTGCACTACTGTAAATGTATTTACTGTATTTGTATTAACTTTAACTTCACATTGTATCTGTATTAACTTTATGTCTATATGGCTGTAGGTTATGTGTGTGTTTATTCTGAATACGTCCTGGCTTATCAAACCAGTAAATTCCCCTTTGTTTAATTAATTAATTAATTAATTAATTAATTAATTAATTAATTAACATTGAGTTTTGTATACTAACATTGTCTTTCATTGCTTTAAAAGATCCATGTACTTTGCTGCCAACTGATAACTTGTATTTTGTTAATGCATTGCTTTAATGCCTATTGCCTGCCATGATCTGGTATTTCATAGGGTATACTTTATTTTTTATGTATCCCTCTGTGTTTGTTCTTGTGACTGATTGTCCCCTTAATGTATTTTCTTTATCTTGATTTCTTTCCCTGTTTTTGGGTTTTGAAGAAGCATCTGAACTTTGTTGTGTATCTGCCTGTAACCCTGGTGGAGCAGAAGGTGCTCATGTCCCCCGTGTTTGTTTTATTATCAGACCATGTATTACATCCCCCTCCTTTCACCACATAGTCTACAAGCTGTTTTTGTACATTTCCTATGTGCACCTGCAATACTGTGTACTTTTGTATTAGACCATGTATTAGATCCCCTTCCTTTCACTACGTAGTGTACAAGCTGTTTTTGTACATTTCCTATATACATCTGCAATACTGCATACTTTTTTAAACTGTCTAGCACTCTGGCTTAATCTCTGAGTCTGTATCTGTCAGGCAGAAACAGATTTTAAAGCTGCATATGCATTTTGCAGAATGTCATTAACTACCTGACGGAACTGCTTTAACATAACATCTTGCCTGATCAAAACATTTTGTTTTTTCTGTCATGCCATTTAGACTGTCTGTAAAACAGTTACGGGAGTCTAGACACTCATCTGTTTTAGCTGCCTGCTTTGTCATTTGCCAAAGCATTTATTATAGCCTTTCCTGTAAATTTTTTATGTGCTTTGATTTTGACAATACTAAACTTTCTGTGTAAATCATTTTGGGAATGAATGCCTATAACATGTTTTAGGGGTTTGCCAACACTGTTGATGAATGCCTTTCTGACACAAACTGGCATGTGTAAATGCAAAAAAAAACATTTAAATAAAGCATTATTTGAAATAGACCACACAGTGTCAGCCATTGTTTAAATGCCAACATATTGAAACAAAATTATGTTTTTTGTCTTGCCACTGAGGCAGAGGCAGAGTCTGTAATAAACAAGATTATTGAGATATATCAGCAGGAGAAATTACTGTCATTTCTGCTGAACCCTGCCCAATGTGAACCTTGCTGGGCTTTTTCTAACTGTCTTGTCAGATTAATCTCTGTAGTTTGTGCCTTTAGTAAATGTTGTTGGGCTCTATCTGATTGTTACGTTAAACCAGAAATGTCATTATGTAAGGTCTGAATGCTATGCAGAGTCTGTTCCTCTAAATGGCATCACTGTCCCTTACTACTGTCTGTAGGAAAATTTTGAAAAGCTGTGAAAACCTTTTCTTTAAAAGGTTAATATTGATAGCACACTGTACTATGATAGAACTTTCTTGTTCTTGTGCATTTGCAATATTTACTATAAAGAACATGTTTATGTAGTCTATTACATTAATAAGAATAACTGCATACACTTGTACTGTATGAGATTTAGATGACTGCAGAAGGTACATTCAACTGTTGTATATGTGAAGAACTAAAGCTAGAATCAAACAGATTGTTTATCAGAACAGGATATATCTTATGGTATATGGCTTACATACTAGACTCCTGTGACAAAATTGACGGAAGTTAGGAAAGTTACTTCCACATAAAAAACAGTCTATGAATTGCTGTACATTTTGTGTATGGATTATAGGCATTTATACATTTACAAAAATAACTCATCTAATGTCTGAACATCAAACATTTCAGATTTACATTTTATGTCCGACACAGGTGGTTTAAACCATGTAAATTTATATATACAATATGTGGGCACTGTAAAGTTAACTGTCTGTACTTGCATCCATGTTACAGCGGTGAAGAAAGTACAGTAACTCATGCAGAAAACAAGCAGGTGATCAGGCTGAAATCAATCTGGAAAAGGACGGTGTTTCTCTACAGACGAACTGTAGGTGGTCCGACGCAGGACAGCTTCCACGGCGGTGCTCTGTGTCCACCAACGAAGTACTGGAACTGTTTCTCTGTTAAAGCACCGGAACTGTCAGTCTGTTGAACTACCATAGTAAGTAGGGAGCCCTCTGTAATATTAACTGCTGGTAACGGATATATGGTCACAGCCTCTGGCCAAGGCTCGCCATTGAAGAAATGTATCTCTTTCTTTTCTGAAGAAATGTCACTGAAGAAATGTCCAAAAGTAGACCAGACAAACTCCGTACTACTGTATCTGTTATTCTGTATTTGTCTCCGAACAAATTCTTGCCAAACAGTTAATTCTGTCAGAGCTATTTCAATTCTATTATAACACAGCTAGACAGATGAACAGACTAAGGCACACAGTCTAAGACGGTCACCACCGAATGAAACATACTGTCCAGTTTATATACTCTTCAACCAATGTTATTTTTAATGTCCTTGTGACTTGTTCTTCTGGTTTCTGTCTGTGTCATGATAAAGTCCATGGTTATTTTCATGCCCTTTTTTGGCCCTCGCTGTATCTGAAGACTTCACAAAAGTTTCCCCACATCATCTTTGCGTCACTTGACCTGTCTGTATTTTATTTATTTATTTCTGCATCTGAAAGCCAAGAAAGTCAACTTCCTTTTTTTCTGTAACAGGATGCATTTACAGTAATGCCCACAGCTATATGTTATTAATATCTAAGCTGAATATGTAACTGTTCTTGCAAAGCAAGCCATATTATTTTGAAAACTTCTGTTTGGCCTTGCACATTTCCTTTCACTGTACACACAGTATATTGGGGAAAATAATTTTAATTTACACAATATCTATCAGTGGTGTCTCTTGCTTTGATTAGTAGCTGCTCATTGGTTGTGGTTAGGAGCTATTCGTCTAAGTATGGAAACACCCGGAATCCTAGGCGTCTCAAATGAGCCGCTACTACTGCCATACATTTGAACACTCTGGGGGCTGTAGTGAGGCGAAAGGGCAGAGCTCGAAACTGGTAGTGACTGGCTCCCAGCCTAAAGCGTAGGTGTCTCCTGGATCGCCTGTCCATTTTTATGTGGTAGTATGCATTCTGGAGGTCTATCGAGCACATCCAGTAGTCTTGTCCCAGAAAAGGGAGTACTGACTGCAGTGTTACCATCCAGAACGTGGACTTCCTTACAGATTTATTTAAACTGCTGAGATCCAGAACTGATCTCCAGTCTCCTGTTTTCTTTGGAACTAAAAAGAAACTAAGTTCCGGATCCTATTTGGTCTGCGGGAACTATATGGATGATTCTTTTGTCTAGCAACTTTTGAATTTCTAACACTGCCCGTTTCCTTTGACTGGGTGGAACGCCTGGGATCTTTTTTTGTGTTTGGGACAAGAAAGGAAAAAGGTATGGAGGAACCTCTGGATATGATGCTTTGTATCCATTTGTCTTATTTATGCCAGGTTTCTGGGTGCAAAGATAATCGGCCCCCCGACTGCCTCCAGAGATGGACAGATGGGCCCTCCTTTCAGGAGCACTGAAAAGGCTTGCCAAAGAAAGATTCTCTGTTGCCTTGATTCTGCAGACCCTCTCCGCCATGTGGTCAGCGTCTTCCATTACTACTATCCCCTCTGCCCTTGGGGGAAGATTCACTACTTGTGTCCAGGATCAACCACATTTTGCCACTTCCTTTCTGACTTTTAGGATAAGGTCTGGTAGGTAGGGAAAAACGGACTCCTACAGCAGACAGTCTCTCCTTCTTGCTCGCACCTGTTTGTGTGTCCTTGACTTTGGCCCAAACAGGGATGAGCCATCAAATGGGGCATTCACAAAAGAAGATTTAAAGGGATCCGTAAAGTCACATAAGCGCATCCAAGAATGCCTCCTTAGGGAAATTCCTAAACACGCTGCTCTACTTGCTCCATCCGATGCATAACAAATCAGTCTCATAGAGGAGTTAACTGAATTTAAAGTAAAGAGCTGATAAGAAACTTTACCTGAAACCCCTTCAGTTACTGAACCGTGGAGAGCATCTCCTAGCTCTTTCAGATGGTCTCTCTGTAATCTAATAAAATGAGTAAGATAATTCAGCGATCTGAAAGGCAAAAGTCATTGAAGAAAAAATGTGCTTTCCATATCTGTCCATTGTATGAAACTTCTTGCTCGGTGGATGAACAGATGTCAGTTCCTTCTTGGTAGCTGCCACCACCACCATAGCATCTACTGGGATTCACTTAGAAAGGTTTTGTCTGGCAGGCATGTGATGAATTTATTTGGCCTCCTGGGAACAGGTTCCACTGAATCTGGAGGTTCCCACACGTTCCAAGAAACTAGGTCCATAAGTTTGCTGAAAGGTCGAGACACTCAAATGGAGGAAGGGTGAGATTCGAAGTCCTTCAGGTATATGGACTCCTCTGCCAAAGGCGTTAGAGGACTTCCAGCTGCCTCTCTAAGTATTTCTAAGATGTCTCTAAAGGAGACCTCATCAGGAGGCAACCGTGATGACCCTTCAGCTTCACTGAGGTCTGTATCGGAAGTGATTGACTCCTCTGGGGAGTCTAAATGCTTACTCTTACATAATCTATTCAGAGGGGTACTCTGGAGAGGTTTCAGAAGAGTGGCGGGTGCCCTGTGAGGCATCCTGAGACCTAGAGCTCTGCTATCCTGTGGATGCAAGTATAAAGAGGCATACACCGGTGTTTTTGGGGAGAAGAATGTCTCAAGAAGACAGAGGAACTGTCTGTGGAGATGGTACTCATCGCCACAAAAGCCTCCCCGCCCCTGACTGAGGAAATCTCTGGATCTGAAGTCGAAGGAACTCCCGGAATCAATGATGACAGTCCCGAGGCTAAGGTAGGAGCTGAGCTCACCCGAGCCGATACCCAGAGAGGCAAGGTTTGATCCGACAACTGTCCGATCTGACTCGCATCCCCGGACCCAGATGGAGAGGGGTCAGCTCCCAGACTCTGAGCTCCGATGGAGTCGAGTATGTCAGAGCAATGGCTGGATTCGAAGAGCTCATTATAGGTCTCAGATCAGATGGTTCCACCAAAATCAGCTCAGGACATTCCAAATCTGAGACCGGAGGAAGAATCAGAGCAGAAGGGGAGGACACAGTCAGAACCCAAGGCCCTTGTGGTTGGATCCGATATCAACTTGGCCAGCACTGGTGTCCTTAGCCTCTGCACCCCCTCAATCCACATAGTCATTGGATAGGCTCCTGGAAGAGAGTCGAGGGGGCTGGAGACTTGGAATGTTGTAAAACTGGTGACCTTAGACTAGAGGAGAATGGCTCCAAGACTGGGAACTGGCTCCGAATCACAAACTCTGCCAGCATTGAGACAGATGGTGTCTGAGCAGTATATTTGTTGGATCCAATGAGCTTCAGATCCAGTGTTGAAATTCTGGCAATCTTTTTTGATGGCTCCGATGGAGCACTGAAAGAGGAAGATCTCTTCCCAAACTTGTCTGATTTTGACGCTGGAGATTTGCCAGTTTTTAGTAAATACGGACCTTCTTGTATAGCCTCTGAGAAGGGTTTTTTAACAGTCCTCTCAATATTAATTTGTTTTTCCTCTCCAGGAGACCTCTATGGTTAAAAGAATGACAGAGCAAGTATCCTGGAGAGGGACAGCTCCTAGACAATAGACAAATTGTGTCAAAGACATTTTTTTGTTCACATTTTTTGAAACCTGACTGTTTTGAATCCTTAGAAGACACTTTAAGAGTACAGAAGCAAAATAATTAGAAATGTTTTTTTTTTTTTTTTTTTTTAAATAGCAAACATTTGAAAGTAAACACAGTATACAGAATTAAAGAAGAGCACAGACCTCTAACAAACAAGCTATGCCTTGGAGAGGAAAGGAAAAGGGAAGGAGATAGCCCTCTAACTTACACGGGCTAAGTGGGAGGCAGTTCTATAACTTAAATGAACTGCCTTCAAAAGGGTCTTGAAGAGAAAAAAATAAGCAGAGAAACAAGAGTAAGTGCCCTCTAACTTAAACAGGCTACCTAAATTTTAAGATAGAAGCCAGGAGAGGGAAAACAAGGCATAGAGGAAAGACAACGGCCAACAGCAGGAAACGGCCACAAAAAATGGAACTAAACTATCTAGCACAGGAAACTAGCTTTTTAAGCAAATAACAATAAGGAATAAGCAATTTCAAATAGAGACAATATGACAAAAGGTATACTTAAGCCAGAGCTAGTAGAACAAGCACCCAATCTGGTTTAGCAGCAAACGAGATCTGGGGAGGCTTCCTAGTGCATGCTGGGATAGGGTTTAGCCACAAGCTGGTGAAAGACCTCGAGTTTGGTTATAAAGGCAGAGTCGGATCCAAGGATTGGAAACTAACCCATCCTAGTAAGAATGGAGGCGAGACAGGACAACACATCTAGTGTTCTACCCTAAAAACAGAAGACACCAGTACCTACTGAATAACTGTAGTTAAATGCTGCAGGAATGGAGCCATTGCTGATGACATTAAGTGCATGGGCTATGAAGCAGAGAGAGATGAAACACGATAGTGATTTGTCTGGCTGCCATGCCAGCCACAAACCCTAATTACACATCAGCAAGGAAGGAAATGATGGCCTAACAGCTGTAATGTGCTTGAAAGAGGTCAGCTCATGGTCTACTGACTGGCTAGTACCAATAATTAACATTAGCATACAATGCAATCTGAGTATGTTATATGGATAACAAACCGTAATGACCTACGCTAATGGATTTCAAATGAGGCAGCACTGGTTTCCTGACAATTATTAAATGTTACATATTTCTAATATCAAAATTAATACAATGAAGAGAAAAAACATAAATCATGAGGACTGTAATTTAATAATTCAAAACTGTTAAACACTTACACCTGTGGCTTCAGCATCCTCAGCTGATTAAGGATATCCTTTTGCACCCTGGGAGTGGCTGTGGCAGTAAGTGCCATTATTGGAACTGAAGGAAATTTGGCACGTAATTCACTTAATCTCTTATAGTCTGGACGGAAGTCATGGCCCCACTGGAAAATGAAAACCCTTTAATTAGCATATACAATGTAAACACAACTTCCAAAAATAAAAACAAATGGGCTAATTTTTTTTTTCAAAATCAAAGTACTTGTTTTGCATTTCATACAAAAGTATCCATAGCAAAGCTGATTTTTCCTACTGGCTAAAGACAAAGCCTAATGCGAACTAAATACATTAAAAGGCACCCCTCTCAGATCTAATGAACACTCCTGCTAAAGAAAAAGATAAGTAATCTTGTGATGCAGTTGTGTGAACTACTAAAAAAACTCTGTGAAACAGATGTTTTTCAACAGTATTAAAACAAACTGGTTTCTACTCAATGGCTTTTACTCCTCTGTCCAGATTTTCAAAAGCTACCCTTGGAAGATTGGGATGTTTTTCTCATACTACTACTCTTCCAGCATAATTTGGCAAGATTGACCATAAAAAGGCAACATTACCCTGCACTTTCTTCATTTCTTCTAGTGAAAATTTGTAGTAAGGTTTTAATGCAGTTATCAATAACTAGCACCATAAACACATTATAATACATACCAGTTACAGGCTACAAAGGCAAAAGAAAAGTTCACATCTAAATGCTCAACTGCTGCAACAGACTCTCCATAAATGATCATATAAAATTGTAAGAGGGTAGTTACCATAACCACAGATATTCAAATAGGATCACTGCTGCAGAACATTCATAGATGACCAGAACATAGTTGTATGTGGAGAACTGTCTTTTAGCTAGATTTCTAGAGCAGTCAGACATCACAAACACAAGTCACATATTTAACCCCTAAATTAGACTTAGCAGGAAGTGTGGTCATAGACTGTAACCAGCATAATCTCCCAATGAGGAAATGAAAAATAAAAACTCAAAACACATCTAAACTAACACCAAACAGAAAGTAATACCCCAAACACAGCAACAAGATCCCCAACAAAACAATAAGATGGCTGTATTTTATTTAAACGTATAATACAGATAGACACATAAAAGGAGGTATTGTGCCATCAATTAGGCTTGCACAAGAGAGAGACAATGGAAAGCAGCAATTCATAATGCAACAATAACCCTAACTGAATGCTTATGGTGAATACATCACACACCATAACACACTCACTTGTCAGGATCATCACTGAAGTTCATTTAGGGATGAATGGGAGACTGCCACACCACGAAGGGCTCCTGAACCTAGATCTGGTTGCAAGACAAAGACAAAGGCAAATCTAGCTCTACTGTGAATGAGTCCAAGTTGTTTTGGCAGTCTGTCTACTTTGAGCGGAGACATTCTGTAAAAGACTTGCTAACTCTTGAAAGACTATTTGGATAATGGACAATCCTGTTTTCCTGGTGAAAAAAGAAACAAATCTGGTCAAGATGTCTTCAGTCTCTGGTTCTGTTAGTATAATAAAATATATAGGATCCTCTCTTATTCTGTGTAAATGGTTGATGAATAGGGAGATGTATGGAATGAAGGGAAATTCTGAAACTACCTTTTGCATGAAGAAGGGATGGTCCTGAATACCACTCTTTCTAAAGAATACTGTATAAAGCTCCCTATACAACATCTACAGTTCTGAAAATTTTCAGACCAAGAGGAGTGTTCGATATAAAGGTATACATCCTTAAATGTTAAACTACATAAACCAATTAGCATGTCATGTGGCAGACAGCGGCTTGAAAAAATCAGTTTGAATATAGACTTCAAGAAGGTTAGACTGTATTTGTGGTGGCTATTATTCAAGTCTCTTAAGACGCATCATAGATGTGAAACATTTGGCAAGACGGAAGAACCATTGCAGAACTAATGAAATCACTGACTTCAAAAGTTCTGGACATGGCACAGGTGTAAGCTCCATTTATAGCAACACACTAGTGTGTGCTTAGAGCGGATGTATATCTTATAGGGGAAAGAATCCCGAGCTTTGGCATGTTGGTCAGAGAGACGAGCCTTTGCAGAGAAAGATCCAAGTGTTAAGGAATACTGCAACAGTGAATTAATGAAGAAAATCAAACTGGTTGACAATACGTCCCAGACATAGCTGCATCTCTCTGGCCAAGATGAATGCTTTTAGCTCCAAGCTGGCTGATGGGGAGCCCCATCTTATTTGTGGACCTAACTCCCTGAACTATGTAGCAGCCTATCACAGGGGAACTTCCCAGTCCAAAACAGAGTGCAAAATCAAAATCAGCAAAGTTTTAGTTGCAAGAAAGGTAACGCCCAACATGATGAGTAGTGGGGTTTATCAATCATTCTAGGTCCAGCAACAAAGATAAGAAAAGAAGCTAATGAGCATGTGGTGGCTTGTGAAACCACTGATACCTTACCATCCATCCACTGCAACACTATTTAAGTACGCAAAATGGTACACTGAAGATCGTGGCACCAATTAAGCCCAGAAGGTAACGTAGGGTCCAAGCCTGGATGCTGCACTGCATCCTCACCCAAATGGCCAAAACAATGACTTCTTGAGTCGATCAAAGTGGTGGGACATAGGGGAGTGCCCATCTCAATACATAAAAGGCAAGCCTCTTGGCAGAAGTTGAGAAAAAGTTCTTCCATTCACCTTAGGAAATGCAACTTCAGTAGTGGAGAAAAATGGAATGTTTATAACAGTCATCCTTCGATGGTGCTACCAATAGCCAGATGTCCGGATAAAGGAAAGTAGTTGTGTTAGGAAGTTACTACAACTTTAGATGTTCAAATACATTAACTGTTACAACACTTTCAACATTTGCGACGACTTCTGCAGAAGGCCTAACATCTGTCCCAACGTCTACAGTTTAGTACAGTACCATTTCCTTTCTAAGAAGGGTGTAAGACCTCCTACCTAAATTTAATTGCATCTGTGGTATATCGGGGATATATGGACATGCCATATTTGGCTCTTTCTTGCCCTGTCAATTCCCAGGAACCTGTGACAAAGGGCACTAAATGCCCAAGGGGGAAAAGGCTGGCAGTCCAGTAAGACACCTAATGTTACCTCTAGAATAATTAGGTCAGCCCAATAGACGTGTTTCTTCCTTTGCCAACATCCCCTAGATCTTCCTAAACATAGCTGCAAGCACAAAAAACTTCTGGAAGAACCCCATGTTGATCAGGTTTGAATGCAGGAATGGTTAAGGAGAGGCAAATTCAAACCAAGGGATGAAAGGTTAATATTGGTGGCACAATAGTGAGCTACATACACACTGGTTTACAAAGTCCACTGAACATGTGGCAGAAACAGAGAAATGTAGGTTTTGTAAAACAGAATTGGAAACAGTTGCACACCCTGTTGCTGGTTGCGACATACTAATGGCAGAAAGACTGTATACTGAAAGGCATAATAATGTGGCAAGACTGTCACACTGGGGATTGTGCAAACATTATGGTACTTCTGAAAAACACTGGAAACATGAGCCAGAAAGCATCATAGAAAAAGAAGTCTACATCACACAGGATCATCCATTACCAACATTTCAAAAGATATATGCTAGAAAACCGGATCTAGTGGTCCAAGAAAAGAAGGCAAAAGTAGATTTGATCACTGAAATCACCACACCCAGTGTCTACAGTGTCTTGCGTACAGAGAGAGACAAAATCATAAAATATCAGGATGTGCAGGCAGAAACGGCAGCAATGTGGAAGATACCCAGATAATTCCAATAGTAGTAGGAGCAACAGGTCTTATAAAAAAGAATCTACAATCACATTTAGATATGTTCCCAATACATGTAACTCCATACAAATTGCAGAAGAAGCCATTACTGGGCACACTCTGTAGGTGTTGCGAATGACACTTCTGGCTGAAATCAAAGAATGAAACAATACTAATTTCATGAACTTTAATCGTACTCCGACTTAGGAATGGGAAACAATTCCCATCATATTAGAAAGCCAAAAGATTTGGAGAAATTAAAAAAGGATGCATTACGGAGGTAAAATAGACAGCATCAGTAAAGGCAACTGTGAATGTACTCCCAACCTCTGGAATCTCACAAATAAGTAGAGGAGGAGTGGAGGAAGACATTATTGCAATAGCGATCATATCCCATGATCTGCATTTAAGTTCCTAACATATCTGCACTACAGTCCATCACATGGGTCATTGCTGCAGTAGTCTTCATATTTGGGAAGAGTCCTAAATGTATAGATTAGTGTGTGGCCGGGCACAAAGGATGCATTGGCTACAGTATCCCTTGTAGGATGGCTGTGCCTCAGGATTTGCCAATGTCTAGCTGAAATGCCCAAAACAGCTCGAAAGTGAGGATGAAGTAAGATGTTACTAAAACAGGCTGAATGCTGTGACCCCCCCCCCCCCATCTCAAAAGAGAGCAGTAGTGGCAGCTGGCAATGGGGTCTTATTTGCCCCTAGTATGATCCAGCCACGAAATGAGTATAAAAAGTGGTGTAACCAATCAGACAGTCTGCTTGCAGACAGGTCTTTATTCAAAGGATAAAAATAACTGTTCTGTGTTCCTACCATCTTCTGTCCTGCCCAGCAAGATTCTCAACTGCCTATACACTTTAAGAGTGTAGAATCTCCCCACTTTTCTTGGTCATAGGAACGAGGCTATGGCCTTAGTTAGACAACTCTGTTACTACCTTGGGCATGACTGTTGGGTGCATAAAATGAGCATGTCTTTATAGAAATTGAAAAAAGGATACCTGTACAGGAGGGCCTGTAGAAATGAAATCCTCCTGACAGAAGTGACAGCCACTAGAGGTCAAGAGTTTCAAGGATGCAGCAGCTGCTGGCTCAGAATGGAGTAACGCCAGCTTTTAAAGCACACAAAAGAGTATGGTGGAGTAAGTTCCTTCTTTGTGGGGAGAGGGTACATCTCAGGTGCAAGACCCCTTAGAAATCGTTTTACTGGCAATAAGGAATGGGAAGGGGTCCCAAAACATACAAGGGGATTCAAGGGCCTGAAGGCTAGGCATATTGCCATCACTTCCTTCATATGGATGTGTTTTCTTCCTTTGCCAACATCCCCTAGATCTTCAAGTGGTGTGAATAGGTCCACAGAAAGTGTCTGGGCCTACATATTGCATCCATCATAAAGGTGCTTTCTTAATAAAGGACAGAAAAGATGGCATGCCGCAAGGACTGAATGTGCTGCTATCATCTGTTTTTAGATATCACTGAAGCCTGACAAGACCTGCCTGAGGCATTATACTAAGCCAGGCATATTTTTGAATGACTGCCCAAGTAGGCGTCAACCTTGCACAATGTATCCATTGCATCACTGCCAGACTTGATAGAATGCCTGCCAAGGACCTTCAGTCCTTCCACTTTTGTTCTTTAACTGAGAAAGTCTCAGAGAGAAGGTCTCTTTAGCACTTTAATATATACATTTGGCAGTTTAAGGTCCTGAAGGCCAGGGTAGCAGAACTACAAATTTTCTGTTCCAGTCATCCAGTAAAAAGAAGTTATGTACTCACCATAACGTTCCATCTGAGTAGTTAGACTTCATTTGTCAGCAACCTGTGGGTTCCTGATCTGAGCCGGCAGCTTACCAAGCTAAAGATCAGAGCTCCAAGCTCTGCTCCCTTTACCCATACTACCCTGCAACCTCCTTCCAATCCTCTGATCGAACTTGCCACCTAACAATGTGACATCCAACAACCTAAGCAAAAAGAACCTGACGCAAACTCATACATCAGGCTCGACACATACAGGATATAGAGCCCAAATAGACAAATAACCAGGAAGCCTCTGAGTAGACAAGGGCACCAACTAAAGTAGATCAATAATAGTAAAAATAAAAACAGAAGTGGTTCCACATGGCAGGAAATTAATGCAGATAAATTTCTTCTGCAATAATTTCCTGCCGTGTGGAACCACTTCTGTTTTTATTTTTACTAAATAACCAGGAAGGTCAGGGGGAAGGAGGGAGGGAAGGTTGCTGACAAATGAAGTCTAACTACTCAGATGGAACATTATGGTGAGTACATAACTTCTTTATCTGAAGTAGTGAACTTCATTTGATCATCAACCTGTGGGACAGTGTCTCCAGCTACCAAAACCTTGGGAGGCCATTAAGGAAGGATATTCCGGAGCACTGCAGAGCCAAAGGAAGCCCTTCCCCAAGACACCAAATCTAGTTTATAATGAGTAATAAAGGTGTGAGAGGAAGCTCAGGTAGCAGCCAAACAGCTATCATCCAGAGAAACTCTAGACCAGAACGCAGCTGAAGTAGCCACAGAACGGGTAGAGTGAGAATGCACCCCTTCTAGGGTGGTAATCCAAGTTCTCTATAAGCTTGCAAAATACAAAGCAAAATCCATTTAGCGATGGTCACTTTTGAAACTGGTTTTCCCAAAAATGGTTTAGCAAAGGAAACAAAGCTGATCAGATTTACGTAAAGGTTTGGACCTATGCAAATAAAAACTTAACTGCCCGTGCATATCAAGCAAATGAAATTTATATTCCCCTTTATTTTGACAATTAGAGAAGAATACAGGCAAATTAATCAACTGATTAATATTGGACTCCGATGCAACTTTAGACAGAAAGGACGGGTTAGTCCTGAGAGATGCTCTATATCCTTGTGAAACACTAGATAAGGCAGTTTCATACATGGCTTGAAGTTCTGACACACTCCTGGCTGAAGTAATAGCCACCAGGAAGGCAGTTTTCCATGATAAGAATTTTAAGTCAACTGATGCTGCAGGTTTGAATGGGGGTGCGACCAAAGTCAGATCCCATGGCGGAGAAGGATTCTTAATAGGAGGCCTCAGAAGAAAAGTACCTTTCAAAAAGGTCTTGCAAATGCTGGCAGCAGCTTGGGAGCCTAAATTTTCTCCAACATGAAAATGGGAAATAGCCACCAGCTGTACTTTCACTGTGGAAGAGCTAGCCCCTTGTTGGAAAATATGAGACAAAGTCGAACACTGCTGGAACCAGAGCGGTAAAATGATCCAGATTTCTCTCTGAAGCCCAAATGGAAAAACGTTTCCACTTACTACTGTAGACTTTCCTGGTAGAGGACTTATGTGCCGCAATCAGGATGGACTTAACTAGGGAAGAGATACCGGGAGTCCTAGCAACTAATGGAACTGGAGTAACCAAGCTTTGAGCTTGAGGCTGTCCAGATTCGGGGGAGCAGTTCCTGAGGAATGATGAATAAGATCCAGAATGGGATCCAAGATCCAGGGCGGAGCTAGGAGATGAGGCCGCAGGCAAGGGAACCAAACTTGAGGCCAGAATGGTGCTAGGAGGATAACTATGCTCCCCAACCGACGAGCTTTCTGTAAAACTCTGTCATGCGAGGAAGCGGGGGATATGCATAAAGACCAGGTGGCCAAGCATGGACAAGAGAGTCTCTTAGGGCTTCCCCCATTGGGGGAATTAGAGCGAAAAACTCACTGCACTTCGCGTTGGACGGTGATGCAAAGAGATTGCAGCAAGGCTGACCCCACTTGAGGAAGATCTGGTCCACTACATAAGGGTTCAGAGACCACTCGCACTGCGAATGGATAGTCCTGCTCAGTTTGTCTGCCAAGATGTTGGACCGACCCGGAATGTGCGTTGCTATCAGAAAACTGTTGGTGGAGATAGCCAATTCCCATACTCTCATGGCCTCTTGACAAACTGGATAAGACCTGGTTCCCCCTTTAATTGATGTACCAGACCACTGACATGTTGTCTGATTGGATAGCAATAGTTCCCAGAGGAAGAGAGGCATGAAGGGCCTACAATGCTAAAAGGACCGCTCTCATCTCTAGAACATTTATATTCAGAACGGTCTCGCTCTGAGTCCATGCGCCTTGGACAGTCCTGCCGAGCAGTGCCCCCCCACCCTAAGCGGGAGGCGTCCATGGTCACAGTGGCGGAAGCGCAACAAAAGGGCATCCTCCTCGCAATTCATGGGATTGAAGCCACCATGTGAGAGACTTCTTGCATACACTGCTCATAGAGATTAGAAAGTCTAGAGACCGATGTAGCAGAGACCACTGAACCTGTAACGTCCATTGTAAAACTCTCATATGCAGACAAGCACAAGGAATGAGGTTTATAGCTGCTGCCATGGGCTCTCAGGACTAACTCCGCTGGTGGTGCAGGGGACTGAAGGAACGCCAATACATGCAGAGCCAGGCTGTGAAGTCTGTCTGGAGTCAAATATATCCTGGCCTGAAGAGAGTCTATTCTTGCTCCTCTGAAATCTAGAATTTGAACAGACTGGAGGGAAGACTTCTTGAAATTTATCGTGATCCCCACCCGGGTAGATAACTGAAGGAAAAAATACCTGGCTAGTACAAGTTGATTGCTGGTGGAGGCAGTGAGAAGCCAGTCGTCCAGGTACGGAATGACCTGAATGCCCTGAAGCCTCCGGTGGGCCGCTACAACTGCCATGACCTTGGTAAACACCCTGGGCGCTGTAGTGAGACCAAAGGGTAGGACCCTGAACTGGTAATGACTGGCTCCTAGCCGAAAGAAGAGGAACCTCCTGGATTGCTTGTCCATCCGAATATGGTAGTACGCATCCTTGAGGTCTATTGAGCACATTCAGTCTTCCTCCAGCAAAAAGGGCAGGATGGATTGTAGAGTGACCATCCTGAACATTTCCTTCGTAACGGACAGGTTCATCGCGGATAGATCGAGGATCGGCCTCAAGTCCCCAGTCTTTTTTGGCAGCAAAAAGAACCTGGAATAGATGCCTGATCCATACTGGTCTGGGGGGACTGGCTGGATTGCTCTTTTTTCTAGCAGCCTTCTTATTTCCAAAGCTGCCACCTCCCTTTGAGCGGGTGGGACGTCCAGGAGGCGTCTTGTACAAGGTGGGTTGTTTATGAAGGGAATTGAATAACCTCTGGATATTATTTGAAGCCCCCAGTGATCTGATGTGATGGACTCCCATTGGGCTAGGTGCCTCGAGAAACCTCCCCGAATGCCGCCAGAGAGGAGCAGTTGGGCAACCCCTAGGGGCTGCGGCGCGGGTCGATTGGAAAAGGGTTCCCGTGACCCAAAGTTTTTCAGTCTACCTCTGCCTCTGGGCCGGCGTCCACTTTATCCCCCTCTGCCTCTGGGGGAAGAGGAGTCCTGAGTTTTCCAGAGACTGCGGAGATTTCCCGAACCACAGCTTCTTTTGCCCCCATTGGTTCCTGGAGAAAAACCTTGGAGGGTTAGAGAAACGGACCCCGACGGCTGACGGCGTTTTCCCATCCTTCTCATTCTGGACAAGCGTATCTCGGACGGTCTTCCCGAACAGGGTCAAACCGTCAAAAGGGGCGTTAGTGAAGGATGCCTTGAAAGGTTCTGAAAAATCTTAAAGCCAGAGCCAGGCATGATGCCTCATGGCAATACTGGACTCGGCTGCCCTAGGGGCTCCCTAGGTGGCATGAGAGAGTAAACGCATGGACATTTGACACAGACTTGAAAGTGGCCATATGAGTTGAGAAAGTTCATTTATCCTCGGCCGAAATGGACTCTGGGGGGGACTCGGCGTACTCTGACATGGTCAAGCTGCAGTCTGATTACGTGGGCCATGTAATTCAGCGCCCTTATTAGCAAAGGTAGCTGAAGCAAAAGTCCGCTTTCCAAGACGATCCATCGCCTTGGACTCCTTGCCTGGGGGATGGATCGAGGAACTTTCCTGGGCGAGTTACTTTTTTGTGGCCGCCGCCACCACGGCATAAACTGGGGAACCCTTACTCCAAGTGGCTTTGTCTGCAGGAGGACTCAATACCATATCAGGCCATTTGGGTATTAGCTCAACAGTGTCCGGTTCCTTCCGGGCTCTGGTAGTGATAAGGTCCACCAGAGGGGACATCCAAGAGGTAGATGGGCCTGTATCGAATGCCTCCAGAAATACTGACTCGTCTGAGGTAGGTTTTTGAGCAGACCAACCCCCCCCCGCAAAGAATTTCCATTAAGTCTCCGAAGACGACGTCTTCGGGGGGTGATCTGGTGGAACCTACCCCTTCCTCCAAGTCAGTATCTTCCGTGAGGGACTCAGGGGAATCCATGTGCCTCCTCTTGCACGGGCATTTGCGAGGGACCTCCTCGGGGGGACGCTCCGGGGAGGGCTCACAAACCGTCTCATATTCCTCAAGGGGAACTGTCTGGGGCGTACCAGATAAAGGCTGTCCCTGGGAGGACTGGATGATGGAAGACAAACTCAGTTACGAGGGAGCAGGGACGGACTCAGAGTTAAGAGTGAGGGGTCTCTATTCTCCAGAGAGAACCCACTCCACAGCGTCGAAAGCCGAAGGGGAACCGGCTTCCCTAAAGTTGGTGGTGTGGGTAGCCATACCCCTCGGATCCGACGAAGGGATAGGAGCAGAGGCTGGCACAGCTGGGCCCAAGGTGACACTATGCCCCGACCACAATGGGGCCAAAGACACACACATCCCCTCGGATCAGACGCCCATATCTCGGCTCAGAGAGCTCGGATCCTACAAGGGATCAGACAGGCTCGAGGGCATAGCTGGCGTCGAGGTAAGAGGTACCATCAACAGCGACTCACTGACTCCAGTGCTCCTCAGATCCATAGACTCCGAAACCAGAGAGTGGATCGGAGAAAGAGCTATCGAGGCAAATGGGGCTGAACTACCCACTCCGGCTGGGGAGGGAGCCACCAACACTCCCATCTGCAATTGAGTTTGCAAAAACCTCATCATCCATTCCATATTGGCTTCAGAGAGGCTCCTAGTAGACCTCGAGGATGCGACTGACACTGGCCGGGAGGGCCGATGCGAGGACAACCTCGAAGTGGGCCGAGCTTCCTCCTCCGTGGAGAACAGAGCAGAGGGGAAGACGGCCTTGCAATTTTTGTGGAGACACTAACAACTTGGCAGGAGGGGCAGATGGATCCAAATCGGCCTGCCTCTTGCGACCCTTCTCTCTCTCTCTACCTTTTTCCTTATGCCCGTCTTTCATGGCCTCTCCCTCTCCATGTAAAGAGGTGGGAGTGAGAGTCCCGGACAGGGGAGGAGGGCCGGAAGGCTGAACAGCCACAGCCATGGCTGAAGATGATGATGAAGAAGTAGCTAACTCTGCGGATAAGAGACCCGCAAGAATCAGCTTGGTCCTGTGATCCCGCAAGGCCCAGGGGTTAAAAGCCACACAAATTTTGCAGCCAGTCGATAAATGGGGGACCCCAAAACAGACTATGCACAGAGTGTGGCTATCAGCCGGGGATAGCTTATGGCCACAAACTGTGCACTTAGAGAAAATCGTTTTTTGACTTTCAGACATTCCTACTTAGACAGCTAAGACAGGGGCAGATACACACACACAAGCTTGCTAAGGGCGGGAAGGGGGGCCTACACAACCAAAGTTAAGCAACTCTCTAAACTACAAATATGTCAAAACTATGCACCCAAAAACATCCAAAAGAGAATAAGGGAAGAAATATGTAGTTATTCACACAAAAAGGGCGCACACACACCAAAAAAACGAGTTTAGATCTAACTAACCTCCTGGAGTTCAGAAATCTCTCTGGCCAAGCCGCAGCAAATGAGATCTGAGGATTGGAAGGAGGTTGCAGGGTAGTACGGGTAAGGGGGAGGAGCTTGGAGTTCGGATTTTTAGCTTGGTAAGCTACTGGCTCAGATCCGTACATGATCTGGAACCCACAGGTTGATGATCGAATCAAGTTAACTACTTCATATCTTCATTGTTTTTCTCCTAAACCTTAGCCCCCATACCTAGTGATACCATCATGCCTCCCCTCTAACAGGCATTACACTGCCCAAGGTTGTCTATCACCCAGGCAGCCATAACAGTGCTTTATGCTCCCCTCCAGTATTCTGGCAATGCAGGTAGTATTACTTTTTAAAGCCTAAATTCTCTCCCAAGTGATGATGTGATTACTTGCCACACTGCAAGTGCCTTGTGGCCCCTTCTGTACATAAATGCATATTTTCCCACAAACACAAAGGACTACATTCACTAACACAGGTGGCCATACCATCGTCTTGCCAGCACTGGCTCCTGCACCACTTTTCTGAACAAGGACCCCTGGCACCAAAAGTTGATTTGAAGATGGCTGTAGGTATGGCAAAATAAACAAAATCCTGGGTCAGCTTCATTAGATCTTGAAGGAACTTAAGGGTAGAGGACCTGCCTATCTCAAGCTGTGGCAAGATGGTTTAGAGTTACTTGAATTGAAAAGGGTACTCCAGAGCTACACAGTTAAGGCACATATATAAAAAAACAAAATGGTTACAAATAGTGGAAAACTATGACAAAACAGGGCTAGGGGCAGTAAAAGAGACAGAAAGACAAGAAACTTGGATGTAACGAATTAAGGAAATTATCCACCATACAGAATATTAAACTCAGAGTAGCAGAATGCATTCTAAGAACTAAGCCAGTGCAGGAATGGCGAAAGAATACTTGCCAGTAGATATGTCCTCAAGAAGGTGTACAGAAAAAAAAGACACGAGGAAGATAGAATTTAGTAGAGAAATTAATAAAGGAACCCAGATACTGGCAGCAAATAACTCAGGAGTAAAAGATAATCCAGTCGGATGAGGCTAAGCGGAGGTTTGTGCTGCAAGTTAGAAACTACCTTGGTTAATAGTTAGTGATTGACAGAATATAAGCAAACAGAAAGACAGAGGAATGCCAAGTAAAAGGACAGTTCTAGTATAGTTTTCAGTGGAGTCTAGAAAAGCTGTTGCATGGGGTAATTAGTATCAGCATAAACTACTGCACAAGTACAACAATCACGGGAAAATAGAAAAGCTTGGGAAGACGGAATGGAAAAGCAGCTTACAAAGGAACAATGGGAGGACATCTGTATGGCTCCCGAGTAGGCAGAAAAGTCAAGAAGGTCTAGGATTTTTGCATGGAAATGTTTGCATGGGTATTTTTATACCACAAGTAAACTTCAAAGGATTTTCTTCAAGTAAATAGGAAAATACTAGAGATGTGACGTAGAAGACAGGGTTACTACGGAATGTGCTTTTGGGAATGTAATGAGTTGGCAGATTTTTAAAAATTCCCTACAAAATACATACACAAAAATGTTGGGGGGGAGATGCATGTCTGTAACAAAAGGAAAGGATTATTCTGAGCTGGGATATAGAATCTAAATTGCTTAGACAAAGTAAGGCCTTAACCAAGTTTAACATTAATGGCTGCCAAAAAAAAAAGCAATGATGAGGGGGGGGGGGGCAGAGGACATTGAAGATCATCTTATTAATTGTGTCTTGGCCGGATAGTTCCTCTGGAACTTTGTTTTTGGACAGAGACAAAGAAATGCTTTAAATCTTGGACTTCTTTCCCTTTTTGCTGGAGTGACTTTAAGAGATCAGCCACCTTGGTGCCAAAAAGGGCAGAGTGATCCAAAGATGCATCTAACAGTTTGGCCTTAAAATCATTCAGTAGGGACTGTAGACATAGCCAAGAGTATCGTCTTAACACAGAGGCAAATGCCTCAGCTGCATCATATACACACCTGAGGGAATGTTTATTGTCTTGGGAGATGAGATCGAGCAAGGAAGACAGGGATGCCTTTGCAGAGCAGTCATGGATCTCACGGAGTTCCTTAGACGCTTTGTCTAGTAAAGCCAGAGAGTACTTGGCCATTTGTGACTGGTAATTTGTTGCCCTAAAAGCTAGGGTAGTAGAAATGTATATCTTCTTTCCCCACCTCTCCAAGGTCTTGCTGTCTTTATCTGCGGGCAGGACCATGGTAGTAGGGAGAAGTTTGGTAGCCCTATCAGTAGCAATATAAATAGCTGGGTCAGCTGGTGGGAATTGTTCTGCATCAGGTACCCTATATAATCTGTCTGCCCTTCTAGGGGCAGGTGGGCTGGGAATCTGGGTTCATGCATGCTGCAGCAAAAGCATCCAAGAAGGCAGGCTGGACAGGTGGAATAGGAGCCGGGTTAGGAGATTATATCTGGATCAGGTCATCAAATCTTTTTTGAGCCTCAGACATGTCTGAACAATTCCATTTAAAGCGTTCTCTCATAACATTGACTGTGTCCCCAAAGGTAAGGTCGACCACAGGGGAGTCAGGTTCAGCAGAGGCTTCTTCTGGAAATCCATACCCCAGAGGGGAAGAAATCTGAGAAGAGTAGGACAAAGAATCCCCCCGAGGAATCAGGCATTTCCTCCTCTGCAGGCTGGCTAGGAGTTCTCGCAGGCTAGAGAGGCATGGGGCTGAGAAGAGGTGGAGCAGCAGGAGGAAGGTCTGCTGTAGGCCTAAGGGCCAGGAAGGCATTGTAGAGGCTCTGGCTTAAGGCCTCCAGGGTTGGTGGAATATGCCTCGTCTTCTGTTTTCTCTTGGTAGGCCTAACCAGCGTCTGGCTGGTGGTAGGCCTGGAAGTCATAATGGGAGCGGCTGAGGCCTGGTCCGAAGCACCCATCCCAGTTACTGGTTCCCCCCAGCATCTGAATTAGGTGCCAGGATACCCTCCTCGGAAGCGTTGTCCGCTCTGGACTGTGCGGCCTCCTGATATGTACCCGCTTTATCCGAAGAGGCGGACGCCGGATACTTGGCAAAGCCAACGGTGGCTACAGGCTGAGAATCGATGAAAAGAGGCGTGGTGGAAGTAGATGGCCACATGGGTTTGACCTTCTTCCTGGGTGGTTTGGATGGGGCATCGGTAGTGTCTTTCATGCCGAGAGCGATCTAAGGCGCTGGTTTTCAAGTTGTAAGTCATGGGCCTGAAATCGGCGACAAAGGGTCTTCACGATGAATTACTTACAAATGGAGCAGTTTTTATAATCGTGATCCCTACCCCAACAAAAGAGACATTGGTCGTGGGTGTCTTTGTGGGGAATATGGTGACCACAGTTGCACTTGCTCTTACCAGACATTAAAAGATTATAGCATTACAAAAAGGACTGAAGAAAATCCCCAATGGGGTACTTATCTTAATGCAAAACTGATCTGACGTCCACAAGTAGCAGGAACACCTGGCATATGGCTGGCGGCTGAAAAGTTCTGTGGACTGATGCACGCAGACATCACATTTATGGCCCACATACCTACCAACACATCAGACGTCTGACACACCATCAGGGACTGGAAAAGCTTTGCAAACCTGGCCAGACAAGTTGATCGGAAGAAGGGTAAACCCACTAGTGAATACTGCAAAATTGGAATAGGAGGACATCAAAGTTCTCATGTGTGTGTAAACTTGTGGGAACAATACGTGAAAAAAAATATTCAAGAGGAGGAGTAAGGTTTATGGAAAGGCCAGAGTTAAGTAATATTGGAGTAAATTCATTTTTTTAAAAAAGAAACCATATATGTACATGACAGCAATTATATAAACTATTACAGTCTTATACTCTCTATTAATGTATGTTCTCATACTACTGATGAAAATGTGCTGATTTAATAAAGATGTTCACAATAAACAAAAACAAATATATTGAGGCAAGATAGAAGACATCAAGATTTAAACAACTTTGCCCCAATTCTAGGAGAGGCAGCTGTCTTGGAGGACTCTCAGGATGTTGGCAATGGACTGAATCCCTACTGCTGCCCCTACAGTCTGTCTCAAAGACAGAGGGAATACCACCCCTGACGGGCATACAGAGTAACTGATGGTGGACTGGTTTCAGCTTGGGAGGACATGCTGCAAACCAAGTGTGTAGCAGCCTCTGTAGGGGCAAACCTAAAGGCTGTGGTAAAAATAGGCAGCAGAACCTTCGAAAGTTTCTCACCTGACTGCATGCCCTTCAGAAAGGGGAGCCTCCAGACTATGAACAGATGCTATCAACCTCCTACTACTTCCTCTCATAAGGGAACTTCTTAGTTAAACTTGTGTGTTTTCAGATGGGTGCCTGCAAAAGACCTAGCAAACAATATGGTCACTGAAAGCATTCACTTCTTCCTTGTTTAAATAGTCTTGATGATATTTAGCTCTGTTTTATAGTCTTTTGTTGGAGAGAGAGAGAGAGAGAGAGAGCAGTGGGGACAAAGGAGATATAGTATTCACTCTCCCAAACAGAACATGTACAGATTGTTCATAGGTGTGTACTAGGCCAACAGTCCTGGAGCCTTTACAAGCCTAGCCCACAGTAGTAGTCTGGCATCATGCTACTTTTACTATCAAGTAAAGCCACTGAAGTAATAACTGCTGAATTTTTTATTTCTCATCCACTCAAAGATTTCTCTTGAAAAGGGCCAGTGAGGTGCTCTGCTTGACATGTACGGGAAGTCTATTCGAGAGCATGGGCAGTCTCTGGGTTATGAACCTGTCCCTCCAACATGTTCTGTTGATTGTAGTAATGAGGTTGAGGTCCCTGGAGCATGTGGTGCGGACAGACTGGGATTTCTTTGGGTGTAACATTTCAAACAGGGCTGGGTCAGACATGGCTTTGTAAGTCAAGCAGAGATCGCCTCTTAATAGACTATATGAGACAGAGAAAAGCTGGAGTTTTTTTTTTAGTCTGTCCATGTAGGGCATGTGTTTAAGGTGTAGGATCCTCTTAGTGAGGTACTTTTTTGGCCTTTCCAGCTGTTGCAGGTGTTTAGTGAGGAACATGCCAAATGGGGCATTATACTCTACGAATGGTATAATAAGGGAAGAGTAGAGAGAAATGATGACCTATTTCTTCCTGGATGCAAAACCCTTGGTAATGACATGTGCCACACAGAAGGACTTTCTGACCACAGTGGCAATGTGGTGGTCAAAGGAGAGGTTGCTGTCAACCTGTGTCCCCAGATCTCTTATAACGCCTTCAGTGTTCAGTGGGATACCATTAATGTGGTAATTAGGAAGAAATGAGTTTTTCCCAAAGGGAATGACAACGCATTTTTTTGCATGAAGCTTAGGTTACGGTTTCGACACCAGCTGTTTGTCTCAGTGAGGCCTTTCTGTAGGATGTCTACATCACTTCGGGAGATAATAATGGCTCCCAGCTTGCATCAGTCAGTGAACTTGAGCAGCCATCTCTCTTCGTGTCAGCCTGGACTTCTGAGAAGTAGAAGCCAAACAGATGAGGACCCAGGCTCGATCCCTGTGGGATTCCACTCGTGACTGGTCAGCAATCTGACTTGAAGTCTGCCACTTTCAACACTGTGGGTTCCATCTGTGAGCCAATATGCAACCCACCTAGTGATACAGGGGCTGAATGCCTAGTTTGGTGAGTCTATCAATAATTCCTGGGTGGGGAATGGTATAAAAGGCCTTGGTCAGATCAAGGTAGGCTGTATGAACTGCCTTGCCCTCCACAGCTCTGGTGAAAAAGTCAACCAGGTTGAGCAGGCATGATCTACCCTTCACAAAACCAAACTGCGTGGGATCCACAGTTTGGAGATTCCCTATGTCTTTGTTAATTAGGTCTATGATGATGCACTCCACCACCTTACATATCAGACTCGTCAGGCTAATGGGGCAATAATTCCCAGGGTCTGCAGTCAGTACGTCATTCTGCAGGGACAAAGCCTGAGGTGAGGCTGTGACTGAACAGGGCACACAGGTGTGGTGCCAGTTCACTTTGCAGTTCATGTAGAACACAGCCAGGGATATTGTCGGGTCCCATGGAAGCTGTATTCTTGGCCTTGGACAATGCAGCTTTAACCTGTGCTGCAGTAATGCTGGGTACCTGGCATTCTTCCGGTATTGTGATTGGTCTTTTGAAGAGGGGGAGGGGTAAAGTTGGCATTAAATCTGTCAGCCAGTATGTTGGCTATATCTGTTGGCTCACTACAAGAGGTACCATTGCGCAGTAACTCAGAGCAAATCTGGGTAATGCCGTGGAGATTCCTGATATAACTGTAGAAGGCTTTATGGTTGTTTTTAGTGTCTGCCGCAATTCCATCTTCATAGCTAGTTTTAGAGGTTTTGATGAGGGATATCAACTTTTTGTTGAGGCTAATAAGGGAGTTTTTCCAGTCTTGGGACTTTACCTTTTTCGGTAAAAGTTTCTTCCTTCTGTTGTAGAGTTTGTTAATGGCAGGGGACCAGCAGTTTAGCTTCCTTTTTTGGTGGAGAGCGTCTTGGTTTTGTTGGGTACGGCTAGTTCCATGCATTGATGTACATGTTTGTACAGTGCATTGGTGTATGCTTCAGTGGTCATGCACCTATTTTCCATTTGCATGGGTGCCGTGAAGTTAGCCACCTCTGTTTCTGGAGCCCAAAGTCAGCTTTGGAGAAGTTTTTTCACGATGGTCACCTTTGCTGGTGGTGTGGGTGAGATGTGGATTTCATGGGAATTAGTTTGTGGTCGGATCTAACCAGGGAGGAATTCACTATTGGTGTTAACCAATGGTTAATCATGTTAGTAACCAGGTCAAGGATCTTGCTTCTTCTAGTGGGGGTAAGAATGAGCTGGTCCAGTGCATAGGGACTTAATGAATTCCAGGAAGTGTTGGGCAAGTGTATTGGTGCATGCATGAGTAGTTTTCCCAGTTGATGGAGGGGTAGTTCAAGTCATCCTGTATGTGTGTGTTGAGTTGGACCCTAATAGTTTCCAGGGTGCTTAGGAATGTGGTATGAGAGTGTCGGGATATGGTTGGGGGCCTATAGCAGGCTACTACCTGAATCGCCATCTTACCCACTGTTAGTTGTACATGAAGTATCTCCGATGCGTTATGCTGGGCTACTAGTCTGGAGGTGTACATACCCTTTATGAATATGGAGACGCCACTTCCTTTGGTGGAGACGTGCGTGAATGGGCATACCCTCGTTGAAGGTTGTGCGTCAGGGCTGGCAACTCGGTACATAAAAATCAACTGCCAATCATTAGCGGACCGGAGTTCCGCTGTGGCGACCCCTAACTGGGAAAAGCCGAAAGTCACAACAACCTCCTCCTTTGGAGCTTCGGTCCATTTTCTGGGGCCTAAAGGTGTGAAATGAGTTACAGCCTGGTAGTGCAGGTGTGCTTTCTGCTGCTTTAAACTAGGTCTCCATTACAGCACAAATGTCGATGTTCTCAATTTTGAGGAGTGCTTTGAGTGAGTGCATCTTGAGATTTAGACTTCCAGCACTGAGCAGCATGACCCTCAGATTGCATTTACTTATAGCTGTTACAGTGGTAATTTGGTCTTTGGAACACCTCCTAAAAAGGCACTATAGGGGGTGGCAAGAGCCTTAGCCAGTATCCAAAAACCTGAGGTGACAGACGCAGGCCGTCTCTGGCAAAGCATAGAGGTCAATCAGGTCATCTCAAGCAGATACTGGATCCTCTTAGAATGACACCAGAATCTTAGCCAACTGTTGAAGTCAATCATTTTCTGCTTGTAAGTGCAGTATCTTTCTGGGCGACTGTAGGATGCTGCTCAGGGCTAGGGTCATACCTGCCTGGGCCACATAATCTGACAGCTCCTCCATGTCTCTCTTCATGTAGTACAGGGAGGTACGTCTCAGGTCATTCACACCCACCTGGACAATAACAGTCATAATTGTACTTGTTGTGGAGTGACCCAAGTGAATGTGTTGTGTCGGATCCTGGCACCGAACAGACAGCTGACTGTTACCTTCTCCTTATTCAACCTAGTGAGTGGGACATCGGTGTGCCTCACTATCGAGTCACCTATGATTAGTGTATTGGGTAAGCTGTTTTGCCTTAGGGGCTTAGGTTGAGGGGCACACTGTGTAGGTGAGCAGTGTGTCTTGTGATTTGTGCTGTGTTGTGGTGGTAGAGTGCATTTCTGATTTGGAGGTCCCTGCTGTTTGGGTAGATTCTAATGAGAGCCACCGCAAAGGTGGATGCGTGGTTTGTGTTATGTGGGAGCTTTGATGGTGGGTGTTCTGGAGGGCTACGTATTCTGTGTGGTGTGGTGCATGTCTTGACCTTCTCCTCTTGACCAGCTATTCCATTCTTGGCTAGAGAGTGCATGTCTTCCAGTTTGGATATACAACTGCATCTCTCATAAGTCTGAGTGTTGGGAGGTAAGAAGACAGGGTTGTCTGTGTACATGAGGCAGTTGCTATACTGCCTCAGAATGCCCACGTTCAGCAAGTTAATAGGAGAAAGCACAGGGAACTGACCTTTAGACATGCCAAGAGGGACGGTCAAAGTACTGGAGCCGTTTCCTTATAAGATGTTTAATGCTGTTAGCAATTGTGTGCTACAATAATTGCTACAAGAAACCAAGTGCTAGGCAAATAAGCTAGTTAAATACAAGAGTGAAGAGAACTAGCAAGATCTATGGGAAAAAGTGAAGAGCAGACTTTCTGGCACTGGTAATAGTTTACCCTGGCTTAGTGGCACTGCATGGCACGCAAACCTGTGCGCAAACAGGCTTTTAAAGCAGAAAGTTGAAAGCTAGAAATCACTCCTCTTGTGGGAGATAGGCTACCTAGTGCTTACCACTCCCACTGATAAGCTGAGAGCCTTCCCTCTAACACAGAAAGGTCTGGGGAACTCAAACTACAATACAGTCCTGAATACAGCAAATCTGTAACTGGACTACTATAGTAACAGGAAAGGTGGGAAAACAAGCTAGATTTTTTTTTTAATTTAACAGTAAACAAATGAATCAATTAACTAATAAAAAAGCTCAAAACGGAGCCCTGTTCCAACCGTCATCAATCAGACAACTTCTAGCTGCACACTCCTGCCACTAGGGTGCAGGAGAACCTTCTTCAAAAAAAGATGGCCTGGATTAGCTTAGTGCTCAAGTTATACAAACAAAGCTAGATTCAGCAGGTCTGACTCTAGTCTATGCTACAGAAAACAAGGCGCACCAATTTCAGAAAGAAACAGTTCAAATAAGCATGCACAATAAGCCATCAACCAGCTCAGAAATGCATAATCTAACCTCTCCTCCCACAACAGTGCAGACCACAAACCTTCTTAATGTAAAATAACTGGTCTGAAGCCCAAGTGCTTAAATCAGAACTAGTACACTTAGAATAACAGACCTAAGCCTTCAATCAGCAACTCCCAACTTAGAGGGATGAAAGATGTAAGCTACATGTCCTGCCACAAGAGTACAGACCAATAACCTTAATGTAAAACAACTGGTCTGAAGCCCAAATGCTTAAACCAAAAGGCTTAGAATAACAGTTACAATTCAATCAGGCTACTAAAACAAACAGTAATAAATGCAGCAGAATAAATGCAATTGAGTACTTTTAAGAACAGGCACCAAAAGCAAAATAAACTAATAAAGTAGGAAGAAACACAAATGCAGTAAAAGCAGATAAAGTGCTTTTTTTTTTGGTTAAGTGGGACGGATGAAACACGATAATTTAAGGTTGATAAACTAAGGGAGTGGGGCCTTCCCAAATGATCTCTCACCACTCAGTAGAATAAGCTGATGAGATGGGACTGGGAGGAGTGTCCAAAATGAGATTTATAGTAGGGGTGGGCAACTCAAAAGCCACCGAAATTATCAGTCCTGCCAGGTCTTGAACCCATGGCCCTGGACACCACAGTCAGAGCAATGTACCACTATACCATTTGAGCTGTGAATAATCAGCCCGGCCAAGTCTCGAACCCTGGACCCTGCACACTACAGTCAGAGCAATGTACCACTACAGCATTTCAGCTTGTAGAAGTCTTTGCAAGAAAGCTGCTTTTCACAATTAAGGAAGACATTTTGCTTAGTAACCACAGACATCTACTGTCCTAATAGCCTAAAAAAACTCCTACACAAAAAGTAAATAAGAACAAGATTGTTCCCATTAGGGCTATTTACCTGCCCAGTCTGGAAACCAGGCAAAACTGACAAGATATTCAGTGACATGCATCTTACTTCTTAACTATGGCAGAAAGAACTGAATATGGTACAGCCATATGAGCCTATTATACCATGGATCTGCCTTGAAAGGTAAGGATGTTAACTTCTGGAAGTCAGGCCAGGTATCGGGCATTTTGTAGCTTAAAAGCTAAAATGGGTAAAATACAGCAACAGTGAACTATGGACATCCTTGTGCAAGGCTTTGGTCTATACCTTGCCAATGACTCTCGGCTGTGAGGGAAGACTAAATGGCAACAGTATGTACTGGAAGTGATTCTGACCTATGTGGACCTCAAATGCTGATCTGTTAAAATACAGAACTTCTGAACATTAGTGTCTGGGCTTGTCAAGCGTTATGGATTGTTCCAATACTGGAACATTTTCTATGGGGAGGGGGATCTCTAGAATGTCTGTGTGAGACAGATCACAACTTGAATCCAATAGTCCTTTGTGATGCTTCAAGTCAAGGAACACTGCAAGAATCACACTCTCCATGAGCAGTGCTAGACAAGAGTCAAAATTGTGGCACAACATCTGGCAGTGCTATTCACTTCAGTGTCTTCACTAGCACCAGATGGGAAAATGATGGGCATTTCAACCTCCAGAAGGGTTAAAACCCACTACCTCAGACTTTTTTCTATTGCTCTTGCTTCTATTTTTAGACATGTAATACTACTGCATGATCTTGATACCGATTTTCATTTTTTGTTATTCTTTGTTTTTTACAGTAATTTGTGTATGATCTGGGGGATTTCACTTCATAATCTCGAAACACTGAAATCTCGAATTTCAGTTTTTCAAGACCATGAAATCTAATCCACACAACACCGAAACACAAAAAACATGAAATTCAAAACACCTAAGACACAGCACACACCATGCATATACCACAACACCCACATTGCAACATACACAAACAAAAACACATTCACAAAACCTACAACACAAATAAGGGGGACAAGCTCCCCTGTGCCCTCCACACACCTCCTACTTATATATACTAACTCCGAGATCTCACAGTTAAAAGCGCACACACTCACACTCTACAGTCCCTCACACACAAATCTCGGCACACTCACATACACTCAAACCACCAACCAAAACCCTTACAATACACTCACTTACCTTACGTAACAACTAAATTCACACACGGCACTGCACACCATCCACATACAATCCCGGACATTACATAGCGTAAAGACATAACCGAGAATTCGAGATTACGCACTTTCACGATTTTCAAACTTCGACTTTATAGTCTAGAGATACTGGATACTGAAATTCGACATTTCAGTATTTTGACATTATACAGCATTTCCGATCTAGGATTTGATTTTCTCCTTGCAGAATGCTAGCTATTAACTGGTGCTTTATTTTCCACAAGCGGTATCACTACTACGGAATCACTTTACTACTGAGGAATGCACCTGGGTAAAGCTGGTATAGTGTCTGAACTTCATTAAACAAAAGCATCTTTGACACCTGATAGTACTTACATTTTATTTGTATTTAATTATGCCCACATTTTTCCTGGAGCACAGTTTTCATAGCTGTGTTGCCATTTTAGCAACTAAAGTGGAGTGGATCCCTTTTTGTTTGCATCGGTATTATCTTCATCACCTCTGTCATGCCACAGACACGGGTGAAGAAGTGGTTCTACCTGGCAGTGACAGACCCTTGTCACTGGGCTACACATTGGTACACTGTGCCCACCACACACATTAGTATTTCCCCTTCAAGCTGAATGCATATTTCACTGGTAGGTTGGGAGCTCCTTCTGAAAACCGAAATGCAAATAACCCAGCTCAGGCAGAGTGAAATGTTTCTCATCCTGTAAGCACTGGAAAAGCAGAACAGAGTCCCTCTTGCTCTGGACAAACAGGTCATGGTGTGCTTCAAGAAAAAAAGTGGCACTTGTTCACATCTCCATTGCAAAGTGACAATGTGGTTTGGAGGGTGAGCTACAGACTGGAGTATTTCTCTTAAAACCACTCACATCTTGTGGAAAGATTGTGCGGCAACAATCCTTAGCTACAATTCAATCCTCTCTTGAAGCAGAAGTAAATGAAGGGAAGCCTGATCAATCTTCTGGGAGTGGGACAACACAGAGATCTACCATTTAAACACAAAGGAAGACATTTCTTCTACAGTTCAGTTCTTCAGTGGTAGAGAAGACTACTGTAAACATTTCCTTATCTCGCACCTCCTACCAAAATTCTCATCCTTTGCATTTTGGTGGCTAAAAACAGGATGGTTTCAAGATCCAAGGGCCCTGCAGTACAGAAGACTATCACATGCAAGCTAAAAACACCCTCACCCCCTCAGATGGGCCAATAAACAGCTCCATCACAGGGCACAGCTGCACAACCTTCTGTTTATACCTGATCTTGTGAAAGCCTCAGGACAAACAAATCTGCCACTAAAGACATTCCACTTATCAGAATGCATCTGTTGAATAGAAAAGATCTCTAGCTGGATGAAGAGGTATCTCTTATCTCAAAATGATTAATTTGTACATTATCCTGACCTACATTAGGTAAGTTATTCCAAAGTGCACATTTTAGTTATAAATGACCAAAGCCTATCACAGAGACAGAAAACTACTTTATTAAACACCAAACACAAATCTCACCACACTAAGTGCTTAGCACTTCATATACACTTTTTGAAAACTAGAATTTTATTTTTCTACTTGTTATTGACCTTGGCCATTTCTTTCTATGTACATGTTTCAGATGTGTTTGTATATCACACCCATGCAAAACTGCTGTTCAGTAAAGGCTGGGGAACAGTTCCTAAAACATGCCCTTCTCTGGGGAAACCGCTACAAGACAGACATCTCTTTCACCTATTTAAGCTAGGTGGGTCAGATAGAAACAGCAGACACTGGTACTGATGGTCAGTGAAGACTGGAGAGTGAATAGCTTAGCGTATAAAAACTTTATTCCAAGCTTTCGTCTCAGCAGGACTTCTTCAGAACAAACAAAAACAAAGTCAAAACTGCCACATTAATATACTTAGTTGAAAAGGCTATGAACCAATAAAAAAAATTACCTAAACAATTGATTAATTAAAACCACATGAAACCACAGTGAAATTCTTAAAACAACATTAATAAAACAACCACATGAAACCACAGTGGAATTCTTAAAACAACATTAATAAAACAAAACTATCAGGAAACTCTAAAAACGTATTTAAAACTCCCAAATAGCAAGTTTCCTGTATTTTGAAAAAAACATTTGATATTAATGGCATCATTTAAACCGGACTTTTTCTCAGCCCCTAATTTAATCTGCCAAGCAGTTTCTTTTTGTTCCCCAATGTTCTTATACTCACCTCCTCTGGGATCAACAGATACTTGTTCTAAAATAGAAAGTAAGAATTTTTTGTATTTTGTACATTCCGTGGTGTGTTTGTATTGAGCATTGTTTGAATCCTTGCTCTTAATACTGTATACATATTCTCTGATACACTCTTTTAAAGAACGAGTGGTCATCCCTATGTAGTATGCATCACAGCCAACTATACAACCCGATGTACACTACCCCCCCTACTTCCACAAGAAAAATGACCAGGGACTTGTATGGTAAATTTCAAATGTGGTAAAAAAAAATATACGGTCCTAAAATGAACCTGCAAAAATTGCAAACACCACATTTGAACATCCCATTTTGGTATTCTTATTACTACTTCTTTCAAGAATATTTTTAATACAATTTGTGTTTCTGTACACAAAATTAGGTTTGGGACCTAGGATACATCACTGTTACCCTCCACGATCTTCCAATTCTTCTGCACAATTTCCCTAATACCCTTACAGTCCATAGTCATATCCAAACTACATACAGTACTGTTCAGAGGTCTATTAATTCTGTCAACTTGTTTGCTGACAAAAGGAGGTTTCAATATTGCTGGATAAAACCTGTCCCTTTTATCTAAAATATCAATTTGCAAGGCATCAAGATAGTCCTGGTCATAGCCCCTATCTAGAAACATGGAGGTAATTCTAGAAAACTCTTCATGAAAATCAGAAGTTTAAGTGGTCATCCAGCAAGCCCAGATGTACTGACCCCTTAGGTATATTATTTTTGATAAAGAAAGGATGGTTACTTTTTAAGTGTAAGCAACCATTGGTAAAAATATCCTTTCTATAAATCTTACTATCAAAACATTCAGATGTATCATTCCAAAAAAGACTTGCATCAAGGAAAGTAATCTGATGTCCATAACCACTCAACAAATTGCAAGAAGCCAGAACTTAAATTTAAGTCATAAAAAAGTTTAACAAACAACATTGTTATCTTCTATGACAAAAATCAGATCTACAGATCTTGCATAAAAATGTACATTGTATAATCTTAAATTGGAGAGAACATTAACTTCCCACCATGCCATAACAATGCTTGCATATGAGGGGGCAACGGGAGATCCCATTGCTACCCCCTTACACTGTCTAAAAAAGTGCCCATTAAAAGTAAAGAAATTGTGTTCTAACACAATCTCCAATAAACTACACACCAAACCAATTTGCTCAACCGGACAATTGGAATGCAAAGAAAGAAATTCCCTAACTGCTTCCACACCTGCTTGGTGTGGAATGCAGGTAAACAATGAAACTAAATCTACTGTAAAAAATGATACGTCTATCACAAAAATAAGAAAAAGTAGAAACGGTCAAGGATGGGGGAAAGGCAACTGGAGATATCGAGATATGGGGAGCCCTATGACAACACGCAAATATGACAGGAATATGCACTAAGTAGCAAAAGTTCTGCACATAATACAGTTGCAGAGAAGTCTGCTTCTGTTACTACCTCCCCATATAGCCTTGCAAAATGTGAATGACAATGCTGTGTTTAGTCTGACATACAGATCTTTGTCTGCAGAACATTTAACCCTGTTAAACAGAGGTTTTACTTACACACCAGTGCAAAGAGCCTCTATGGCTGAAGTTCTTCTTGATTTATGTTTATTCATGAGAAAGCTAAACCTCAGGTGTTATTTTGCTGACAATGACTCTGAAGATGAACTGTTTGACTTTCAAATGACAGTAAATAATAATGCTGAATCTGTACAGTTAAAGAAAAAGAGTGTAACCCAGCTCTAGACAGCACACTGTCTACTTTCCTTAATGTGTGCAAAAAGGATATCAGAAAAGTGTGAAATAATGTGAATACACAAAAAATTTATCACATAAGGATTGATTCATTACAATCTCTGGAGAATGACCAATTCATTACATTAGAGGAATTATAATGCTTACAGGTATTTAATCCAAGTCTGGGAAAATGTTTTGGCATCACCAAAAATTCATAAAAATGTTCAGCACCCCCCATTCAGAATCATTATTTCAAATAAACGCACAAAAACTGAACGTATTTCAAAATACATTGGCAGTGTGTTAAACATCATAGTGCAGAAAACACAGTTTTATATTCGAGATTCTTGGGGCTTTTACATTAGATATTTAAAGCAAATTTAGACATTAATAACTGCTATTTTGTTACACTAGATGGTGTGTCCTTATATACCAATATTCCATATCAAAAAGGGTTGCAAAATGTGAAAAAGTATCTTAGAAATTATGCACATTTTGGACATACCAGGATTATGACCAAGTGCTTTAATAGAAATAGTATTGGGCAATATTTTTTCCATTTCAATGGCAAAGTGTATCAACAAATTAAAGGGGTTGCCATGGGTTCGAACATAGCTCCATCCTATAGGTTCATACTAGGCTATCTGCCCTAGGGCATTTATAAGCCTAGCCAGAGTGTGTTTGGCTTTCGCCACCCATTTTAAATGAATTTTGCTATGCTCTTTTTCAAGGTTAGTATACTGTGCCTCTGTCTAACAGTGACACAGAAGTGATACCCGGGGTAAACCTACTATCTCCCATCCACTCATCAAGATTCCTCTTGAAGAGAGTCAATGAGGGACTCTGCCTAACCTGGACTGGGATTTTATTCCAGAGTGAAGAGAGCCTCTGGGTTATGAATCTGTCCCTCCAGCATGTCCTATTTATTTCAGTGCTGAGGTTCAAGTCTCGAGCGTAGCTCGATGGGATTTGGATTTTCTGAGGTGCAGCATATCCATTAATTCCGGGTTGGACATGGCCTTATACGTCAGGCACAGATCGCCTCTGAGCAGGCGGTATGCCACTGAGTAGAGCTGGAGTTTCTTTAACCGGGCAGCATATGGCATCTGTTTGAGCCCTTTGATCACCTTGGTGAGGTACTTTTGGGGTCTTTCCAGTTGCTGCAGGTGTCTGGTAAGGTACATCCCAAAAGGGGCATTGTACTCAATTATGGGAATGATGAGGGATGAGTAAAGAGGCACGATGACCTCCCCTGATCTAGATGTGAATCCCTTCATGATTAGGTGGGCTATATTAAATGTTTTTCTAACCACTTTGGCCACGTGGTTGTCAAATGAGAGATTGCTATCAACTTGGGTCCCCAGGTCCCTAATTACTTCTTCCGTAATTAATGGATTACCACCTATGTGGTAATTTGTGGGCACTTTGTTTTTGCCAAAGGGGATGACTATACACTTTTTGGCGTATAGCTTGAGGCCATGGCTCTGGCACCAGTTGTCTGTTTCTATGAGGCCCTTCTGGTGGATGACTGTGTCGGCTGGAGAGTCAATTATGGCGCCCAGTTTGCAGTCATCTGCGAACTTGGTCAGCCACAGTCCTTCCATGTCAGCCTGTACCTCCGAGAAATATATACCGAACAAGAGAGGACTGAGCCTTGTGGGACGCCACTTGTAACTGGTTTGGAGTCTGACATGGCTCCAGCAATTCTAACCATGTGGGTTCTGTCCTGGAGCCAGTTTGCAACCCATCTAGTGACATAGGAGTTTATATTTAAGCTGGTGAGCTTATCTATAATGCCCGAGTGGGGTATTGTATCTAAGGCTTTTGCAAGGTCCAGGTAGGCTGTGTGGACCACCTTCCCCTCATCAATGGCCTTGGTGATGGTTTCAAAGAAATCAACCAGGTTTAAGAGGCAGGATCTGCCCTTAACAAAGCCGAACTGGGTAGGATCCAGTGTCTGTAGGTCCCCAATATCTTTATTTATGAGGTCCATGATGATCCATTCCATAGCTTTGCAGACCAAGCTAGTCAGGCTTATGGGGCGATAGTTTCCAGGATCCGTTGAGGCACCACCTTTGTAGAGAGGGACCACTGTTGCTGTACGCCACTCTTTGGATACATATCCTGTAGTAAGGCTGAGATTGAACAGTAGTTTTATGTTTGGGTTTAGTTCTTCTTGGAGTTCATGTAGGACGCAGCCCAGGACACCGTCTGGTCCCATTGATGCTGTGTTTTTTTGCTTTGGAGAGGGCGGCTCTTACCTGAGCATCTGAGATGTCAGGGGGGCAGCACTCTGCTGAAATAGATATTTGCCCTTTTGGTGGGGAAGGGGGGGGGGGTTTGCGCTGAACCTGTCAGCTAGATGTTGGCAATGTCTGTGGGTTTGGTGTATTATTTGTCATTTTGGACTAATTCTGAGCATATCTGGGAATTCCCACCCAGGTTCCTAACATAACTAAACAAAGCAGTGTGATTATCCTTAGTGTCCTGAGCAATTTTTCTCTCGAAGCTGACCTTAGACGATTTTATGAGTGCCCGTAGTTTTTTGCTAATACTGATCAGAGATGCCTTCCCTTTTTGGGATTTTGCTCCATCATGTAGTAGCTTCCTCCTTCTATTGTATAGTTTGTTTATGGCTGGGGTCCACCAGACAGGACGCCTAACTTTGGAGGATTGGGTCTTGGTTTTATTTGGGATTGCATGATCCATGCATTCCTGAAGGTGTTCATAGAATGCGTTTATAAAGGATTCTGCGGTCTGAGCCTTATTTTCCACAGGCCCGGGGGCTTTGAAGGATTCCACCTCGGTTTTGAGGAGTGTGAAATATGCTTTAGACAAGTTTTTCACTGTGGTTTTCTGGGCAGGGGCTGGGGTCGGGATGTGAATATCTAGTGAGATTAGTTTATGGTCTGATCTTACCATTGAGGGATACACTTTTGGTCTGGAGCATAGAGTCCCCATGTTGGTGATGATCAGGTCCAGTATGTTTTCCCCTCTTGTGGGAGTGGCAACAAGTTGTTCCATAGCATTTGAGTTTATAAATTCTAGGAACCTTCGGGCTAGGGTGTTGGAGCTAGAGTAATGCTCCCAGTCTATGTTAGGGTAGTTGAAGTCGCCTAATATAATGGTGTTTGGAGAGACCTTCATATTTTCCAGTGTCCTCAGGAAGGCCGAGTGGGGCTCCTGGGTTTGGGAGGGTGGTCTGTAGCAGGCTATAAACTGGAAGGCAGTTTTACCCATTATTAGTTGCACATGGATGGTCTCTGATGCTTCGTGCTGTGCCACCAACGTGGAGGTGTGGGTATCTTTGACGAATATTGATACTCCCCCTCCTTTTGTGGTTCGGTCCAAGTTTTGGGGCCGAAAAACATAGTATGAGGTATAACCTGGTAGTGCTGGAGTGCTCTCGGGAGCCTTAAACCAGGTTTCTGTTACTGCACAGATATCAATGTTCTCCATGCTAAGAAGAGTTTCGAGTACATGCAACTTGAGGTTTAGACTTCCGGCGTTGAGTAGCATTACTCTTAGTTTCTTATTCCTTGTGATACCTATGGAGGTGGGTTTGTCTTTTGAGCCTTGCCTAAAAAAGGCACTATGGGGGTGGCAAGAGCCTTTGTCAATATCCGAAAGCCCAGGGGTGACAGGTGCAAGCCGTCCCTAGCGAAGCATCGTGGCTTGTCGAGCATGTCATCCCAGGCAGACAGGCATTGGATCCCCTTTGAATGACACCAATACTTAAGCCAATTGTTGAAATTGATCATCTTGTCCTCATATTGTGGCATCATTCTTGGTGAAGGTAAGATGCTACTCAAGGTCAGGGTCATACCGGCCTGGGCTACATGCTCAGAGAGCTCCTCTATGTCTCTTTTCATGCAGTCCAGGAAGGTACATCTCAGGTCATTCACACCAGCATGGACAATGACTGAGTCATATTTGTACTTGCCTTGGAGTGACCTGAGTGCTTGTGTTATGTGGCGGATCCTAGCGGCTGACAGGCAGCTCACAGTGACCTTCTTCCTTGTTCAGCCTGGTGAGTGGGACGTCAGTGTGCCTGACGATAGAGTCACCTATTACAAGTGTATCAGGTGTGTTGTTTAGCCTTAAGGGCTGTGACTGTTCGGCACACTGGCTTTGTGAGCTATGTGTTGCACGTGTTTTGTTTTGGGGTAGCGGTTGCTTGTGTGTCTGCTTTGGAGGTCTCTGCTGCTTAGGCAGATTTTTATTTAGAGCCTCAGAGTATGTTTTTGTGTGTTTATGTGTTTGGTTTTCTGTCGTGGTAGGTCTATGTCAATCTTGTGCTTGCTGCCTGGGAAGTAGAAACTCTTGTTCATTTACCAGGGTTCCAGGACACCCGCTTACACCACCGTTATATATTGATGACATCTTTATTGCATGGGTGGGCCCTGCCCAAGAGCTGCAAGACTTCTTGCTAGCCATGAGTGATAGTATTAGTTTTTTGAAAATTATTAAATCAGGTTCTGGTAACACTGTTTCCTTTCTTGATACTTCTATTTTACTGATGTCACCAGCAGGAGCACAGTCTCTAACATTTTCAGAAAGGAAACCTATCGTAACAACTTTTTAGATTTTACCAGCCAACACTACTCCTACATGAAAAGGAGCGTGTTAAGGGGTCAATTCATTAGACTCTCCAGACTGGTTAGCGTGGATACTACTTTTTATGCTGAGATGGACTTTTTGTGTAATCTGTTTTTGCAAAAACATTACCCGAAGTATCTTGTGTATAGTGTGGCTCAGGAAGTGGCTAGAGACAGACAGTAAATTTCATCCCAATCTGCACTGTGGTTTTACACCTAAACAAAATAATACTGCTGCTTCTCCAGATAGGACACTGAGTTTCCCAATACCCATTAGCATGGATATGAACTGCATCAGAGATGTCATTTCTCAACTGAAACATTGCTACTAGTTCACAGAATTTGTCTAGCTTGTTAGGGAATTCTCCGTTGTTTGCCTATAAAAAGACCAAAACAATTAGAAATTCATTTGTGAACAGTGAACTCAGCACTGGTCTTAAATTCTGTCAGAAACATTACTGACCCACCTGGCATGTTCGAGTGTGGCAAATGTGTTTGTTGCAAGTTTATTTTTAAAGGGAACTGCTATACTTTTGTACACAATTACTATAAAGTTATGTTTGCCCATCACTTTGACTGTTCATCCACTAATTTGGTTTATGTTGCAGTTTGTAATTCTTGTCATTATTTCTATGTGGGAAAATCTTGCAGGAAACTGTCAGACAGAATAAAAGAGCATTGTGGAGGCTACCAGAAGTTCACACTCTCGAAATGCATTAGATAGGCATTCTTTAACGTACTAATTTTGATAAATTTCTATTTTTAGTCTTAGAGCAAGTAGAAAGTACAGTTGTGTACACTAACCATAAATGTAGATGTTCAAGGGTATTCACTGCTTCAGTCATCACTTTTGGGTTATCTGCTTGTAGTAACCCTCAATCGGTATGATTATAAAAAGTCTTGGGTCCTGCGTCGGTTGCTGTCTCATCTTCCATGACGTCAGATAGTCAGGGGTAATAAAGCATGCGGCCGATGCCATTACATAAGTTTTTCTTGCCCCAGATGTCAGGTGCCGCCATAATTTGAAGCAAGGTTACACCTCCAACAAAAAAGCAAACACACCAAAAAGCTTTAAGTATAGTAAAGAAGAATAGAGGTATAGTCAATAGAAGTCAGGGTGCTGGAGGGAGGGTAACCAGGACTGCAACAGTGAATACACTTGAACATCTGCATTTATCGTAAGTGAACACAACTGCACTATGTTCTTCGTGTTTCACTGTTTCCGTCATAACATTTGGATAGATTCCCAAAGCTTAGGATGGGAGGAGGTAATTAGATAGCATTAGGAACAGCAATAAAGTCCTGCAAGACTGCAGTGGCAAAGCCAGCTCTGGATTTAGAAAAAATTGGCAAATGGTAATGCTTGGTGAAAGTATGTACAGATCTCCAGGTAGCAGCTTCTAGGATGTGCCTGGTAGGGACACCTCTGAGAAAGACTGTAGAGGTAGATGCAGCCCTGGTTGAATGTGGTCTTATCCCCTGTGGGCTAGGTTTTCCATGGAGCTTATAGCAGAAATGAATGCAATGGCCTATCCACTTAGAAATGGTTTGCTTTGAAATGGCCTTCCCCTCTGCCCCTGCAGCTAATGCAACCAGCAGCTGTTCAGATTTCCTGAGAGCCTTAGTCCTGTCCAAGTAAAATCTAAGTTGTCTGTGCACGTACAAGGAGTACAGTATTCGTTCCCCTTTGTTCTGTGGATTAGAAAAGAAGGTTGGAAAATGAATGGACTGATTTAGGGCCACACTGGATACCACCTTGGGCATGAAGGATGGATTGGTCCTGAGGGACACCCTGTCCGCATGAAAGATGATGAAAGGCTCCACTGCCATGAGGGCCTGTAATTCAGACGCCCTTCTCGCTGAAGTGATGGCTAGAAGGAAGGCTGTTTTCCAAGAAAGGAATTTCAACTCAGCATTTGCAGTTGGCTCAAATGGAGGTAGAGTGAGCTTTCCATTACAAAGTTAAGGTCCCAGGCTGGAGTAGGGGCTCTCCTGGGTGGTCTTAAGTTTTTGGTCCCTCTGAGGAACTGCTTCACCAGTGGAAGAGAAAAGAGGGGTGGTTCTGTATTGTAATGAGCTGAAATGGCTGATACTGAATTTTGATGGTGGAAAATAAAGGCCCTTGTGAAGCATCTCAGTTAAGTATTGAAGAATATGAGGTAAATTGGGCGCTGCTGTGACCATTCCATTTGTCTGGCTCCAGGAACAGAATCATTTCCATTTTTCAGCATAGGATTTTCTAGTACTAGGCCTCCTTGCCTCCAGAATGAAATCCATCACTTGATTACTGAGGGATGGTAACGGAGAGATCAGGTAATCAGCCAGGCAGCCTTCAAGGTTTGAAGCTATAATTGCAGAATCTGGCCCTCCTGCTGGGATAGCAGGGAAGGGGTCTGATGCAGGTGCCATGGTGCCAGCAGTGACGCACTGCGCAAGAGGAGGTACCAGTGTTGGCGTGGCCAGTCTGGTGCAGTCAGTATTGTCCTTGGCTTGTACTATCTGATCTTTAGTAGTACCTTGGAGAGGAGAGGCAGAGGGGGAAAGACAAACTGATATTTTTTTCCAGGTGAAGGACAGGGCATCCACTTTCCAAGCTTGTTTGTGGGGAGTCCTTGTGCAGAACTTGTCCAATTGGAAGTTCTGAGGGGAGGCAAACAGGTCTATCGCTCAGCTGCCTCATTTGCTTCTCAACATGTTGAATATCTTTGGTTCCAGTTTCCACTCGTGTGGGCCCATGAGATTTCTGCATATGTCTGCCAGTGTATTTAGCTTTCCTGGCAGGAACTGAGCCTGTAGGTGCACTTTGTAGCTCAAGGCTGTGTTCCACAGAGCCATGGCTAGTCTGCAGATAGGGTATGAGTGGGTTCCCCCCTACTTGTTTATGTACCACATAACAGTAGTGTTGTCCGTCTTCACCAATAATTGTCCTGGAAGAATGTGGTCCTTGAAGGCTGTCAGAGCATTCTGTACAGCTAACATTTCTTTTTGATTGATATGTAGGTGCATTTGACTTGGGTTCCATTTGCCCTGAATGCACTGCCCTGCCAAGTGAGCCCCCCATGCATAGTTTGATGCGTCTATTAGGTTGGGGCAACAGGGGGTAGAGTGAATGGCAGTCCCTTGTTTTGGTGGCAGGCCTCTGCTCAACAAAGGAACTCTTATCTGTAGATAAGGCATGATATGAATTATTGATTCTAGATCCTGAGAAAGTTGACACCAAAGGCTTTTTAGATACCATTGTAGTGTCCTCATATGCAGTCTTGATTATGCAATTAGAAGAATGCAAGAGGTCATGAACCTCAGGGCTTGCAGTATTTTCCTTGCAGACAGCTGTGTCTTTGTGGCCAGTAGTTTGAAGTAGGCTGTCAAATGAACTTGTTTCTCTGGCGTAAGGTAAGCCATCTGGGAAGTTGTATTCAAGCTTGCTCCCAGGTATACAATTTGTTGGCAGGGTACAAAGATGTGATTTCTTTTCGTTTATGGTGTACCCCAGAGAAGTTAGCAATTTCTTTACAAATGCCAGATGATTTAATAGTATGTCCTGGCTTTCTGCCTGAATTAGACAATCGTCCAGGTATGGATATATCTGAATATTTCTTTGCCTGCAAAATGCAATAACTAGAGCTAGGCACTATGTGAATACCCTGGGGGCAGCACATAGGCCAAAGGGCAGTGCAGAGAACTGATAGTGCATACAGCCTGCTCGGAAGCGTAGGTATCTTCGGCAAGATTCCCTTTCTGGGATGTGCAGGTAGGCTTCCTTTAAATCCAGTGTTGCTAACCAGGCATCTTTGCCTAGCATGGGAAGCAGCTGATGAAGACTTAGCATCTTGAATTTTGGGATTACCAAAAATGTGTTTAGGATAGACAGGTCCAGGATAGGACACCAGGAATTGTCTTTTCTGGGTACCACGAAAAGTCTTGAGTGGATACCTTGCCCCCATTCTTCTTCTGGGACAGGTTGAATAGTCATGATGCTTAAAAGGGAGAGACTTGTTTTTGAGCCTATGCCCACTGATTTGGGGGTAGGTCTGGCCAACCATTTGGGGTTGGTAAGGAGTGGATGTGGAATCTGTACCCTAGGGAAACTATATTTAAAGCCCATTTGCCCTGGGTAATGAGCTCCCAATTTTTGTATGCAGGGCAATCTTTCCCCCGAAAGGAACAGTCAGCTGAGCAGGGCTTGGAAGGTTTAAAGTTAAGTCATTGAGACAGTTTACCATGGAGGGGGGGTTTACTACTCCCTGCTTTGGAAGTGGGAGCCCCCCACTGCTTAGGCCTGTGAGTACTGTAGGACTGAAGCCTGGGTGTTCTGCTGGTTCTGGGTTTGGACTGAGAAGGCCTGGAAGAGGCAGGAAAGGACCAATT